>NC_044310.1:158871130-159056422 GCF_007474595.2 Lynx canadensis | reverse complement strand
AGAGAGAGAGAATGAACGGGGGAGGGGCAGAGAGAGAGAGACACTCACACACAGAATCCGAAGCAGGCTCCAGGCTCTGAGCTGTTAGCACAGAGCCTGATGTGGGCTTGAACCCACAAACTGCAAGATCATGACCTGAGCCGAAGTTGGATGCTTAACTGATTAAGCCACTCAGATGCCCCTTTCTTTCTTTTCCTTCCTTCCTTCCTTCCTTCCTTCCTTCCTTCCTTCCTTCCTTCCTTCCTTCCTTTTTCCTTTCTTTCTTTCTTTCTTTCTAAGTTTTTAATTTATTTTTAAGAGAGAGAGAGAGAGAGAGGCAGAGGCCGAGGGAGAGAGAGAATTCCAAGGAGGTTCTGCACTGTCAGCGCAGAGCCTGAACCGGGGCTTGAACTCAGGAACTGGGAGATCATGACCTGAGCCGGAATCAAGAGTTGGATGCTCAACTGAATGAGCCATCCAGGTGCCTTGGTGGGGGTAATATATTCTAAAATTGATTGTGGTGATGGTTGCACACCTCTGTGACTAGATTAAAAGCCATTGAATTATATACTTTAAATTGATGAATTGTATGATACATGATTATATCTCAATTAAGATGCTTTGAAATATCAGACTACAAGGTTTTAGCCTGAGAAGTAGCAAAAATGATTGAATTACTGTAAAAGTGGGAGTATAAGGAGGAAGACAGTTTGGAGTTGAGTAGAAGTACCAAATTCAGTTTGGATCTGTTGAGTCTAAGATTTTGGCTGGATATTCACAGAGAAATACTTACAGAAAGCTGCAAATGTGGGGAGTGGGCAGTGCAGGAGTGATGGGGCTAGAGATAAGGACTTGGGAAGTCTTGGTGAGTAGTGATGGCTGAGTTATTGAGCTTATTGGAGCGAGTGGAGATGAAGCAGGTAGAGAAAAGCTCCAATAGAATTTGGGGGTAACCACCATTAGAGGATGGACAAAGGGAGAAGAGCCATCAAAGTAGCCAAAGGAAAAGAGAGGCAAGAGGAACCAAAAAAGTAGAGATGGGGGTGCCTGGTGGCTTAATCGGTAAGCAGCTGAGTTCGACTCAGGTCATGATCTCATGGTTCCTGAGTTCGAGCCCCACATTGGGCTTCATGCTGACAGCAGGGAGCCTGCTTGGGATTCTCTCTCTCTCTCTCTCTCTCTCTCTCTCTCTCTCTCTCTCTCCCCCTTTCTCTCTGCCCCTCCCCTACTTGTACTCTCTCTCTCTCTCAAAATAAATAAATAAACTTAAAAAAAACTGTAGAGGTGGGAGAATGAGGAAGACCATACATATGTTCAAGGCCAAGAGTGGGGTGAAGGCATAGAGGAAAGGGTAGTAAGAAACAGAGAGTCTGTTAGTTTCAGGAGGAAGCTTCGAGGATCCACTTTTAGAACTGAGGTAGGGACAGGAAGCAGATTATGGGTTTAAGAAGCAGCTAAAACATTCAGTAGGGTCTGGGCAAAAGTGTGTTTGTGTTTTAGGATGTGGTAAAAGGAAAGGTTAGAAAGAGGGGCTGTTGTAGGTGGGGAGCCTAGATCCCAGGGGTTTGCGACAGGGGTGTGGGGACTCTCTCTAATGAGGAGAGGAACCTCTCCTTCCCATACAAAGAAAAGCAAGCAAGTGTAACTGTAGGGAAGAACTGCCCACTGGGCCGATGCCAAACACAACTCATGGGAGAAGCTTTGTATTTATTTATCTGAAAGTACAAGGTGAAGTCATTGCTAAGAGTGAAAGGAAGGGGGGACGTCCCACGTTAAAAGTATTGTTGGAAACTGGTTGCAAATCGGGATGCTTACACCTACTTGTGCCAAACCTTGTCTTACATGTTTTACTTGACCAAATTCAGGCCTCACACACTTAAGTCTTGTCTTCTCGTTTACTCTGCTATCATCTGGATTCCTCAAACAAGAATGGGGCCCTTCTCCTTACTGTCTTGACTTGTAAAAAGAAGGGTAGTGCTAATGTCCTGTGGTGGGGCTGTCAGGAGGGGCAGAGGGAGGAGTTGGGGTACTTTCCGTGGGAGGGAGGTCCCCAAATAAACATGCCTTTTGGGGCATATAAAATTGCTGCCAACAACACTGCTCTGAGCGATCTTCAGGCACAGACAAGGCCCGCTTACAAAAGGCACAACTTGGGGGGGGCCTGGGTGGCTCAGTCGGTTAAGCGTCTGACTTGGGCTCACATCATGATCTTGAGGTTCCTAGGCTCTGTGCTGACAGCTCAGAGCCTGGAGCCTGCTTTGGATTCTGTGTCTTCCTCTCTCTCTGCCCCTCTCCTGCTCACCCTCTGTCTCTCTCTCAAAAAAGTAAACGAACATTTTTTAAAAATGAAAAAAAAAAAAAAAGGCACATCTTAGGAAAAGATAGTGCCAAACTTTCTTTATTAAGCATATAGTTTCCTATTTATTTTATCCGTTAATATTCCTGTTACAACCCTACGCTTTGATTTGTCATGGGAGCCACGTGGTGTCAGAAGAGATAAAGGCACAAAGAAGTCCAAGGACTGAAGGTCATGGCAGGAGCCTGCTGACGCCCAAGATACCATTTTGTGGCTTTGTCTTCCACCTTTCTTTCTAGGTACAAGGAATTGAGTCTTTACGGAGTACAGAGGACATACGCTCAGGTGAGCACAGGCAGGGTGGAGGACTCCTGAGAGCAGGGAGACCAGGCCCGCCCTTGGGCAGTTTGGAATCCAGCACAGGGAAAGAGCCATCAGAGGGGAGACGCAGTTGGCTCACAGCATTGAGGAAGGATATTAAGAGCTAATGAAGACAGTGAGGCCCAAAGAAGTGAAGTGGCTTTCTGAGATCACACAACACAGTGAGAGAATTGAGTGGTGCACACATTATTTCTCTACGCTGATAGGGAACATGAGTACTGTAAGGAAGGTTCTCCGTGACCTGTTACCCATTTGTGGTGGCATTTATTCCTTTAAAAAAAGATGAAAGTGGTGGGCGTAGCAATAGAATGGATATAGCAATAAACTAAAAACATGCATTAATATGCAGGAAAATTACTTTGGATGCAAGCCTCGTATAGATCCTGTGTGCATATCAAGAAATGCAAATAAACTCTGGACCCTTTACTTCCAACCCTCCAAGCCCAGCCTTACTGGGTGGAGGGAGGTGGGGTTGGTTAATTGGGCTGGAGAAGGTGACCTTATGGGTTTGCATCACAGGTCTGCTCTGGTTTGCTGGGAGTAGTCTTTGGGAGAAGCCACGGCTTATGGCCCGTCTGTGAACACACAGACACTGTCACTCATAGTGTGCTTATATGACCATGCGGCTGGAGGACCATGATTCTGTGGCCAATCACAACACTAGGGAATCTCACCAAATCTCTCAATGACCCGATTTTATATATGGGGATGTTGTAGCACAGAGGGGTTAAAACTTTTTCCAAGATCCTACATCTTGTTATTGGAGTTGAATTCAGGCAATGTTATTCCAGAAGGCAATCTTTTAACCATCACATTAGAGTGCCTCCCTGAGTGAGTGCAAATCTCTGTTATTGGAAAAACAAATGGCTGTGTGGGTCTGCAGTGATACTATTAAATAAGAAGTCTGGGATAATTTATTGACCACATTACAGAGTGCTATTTCCTTTGTGGTAAGCATGTCAGTCTCACATGAGGTGTTTTAATCTGTTTTGCCCAAGGAGAAATGTGGATTTTCACCTCAAGGATTACAGTACAGATCTAAGACCCTTTCTTTCACTTCTAGAATACTCTTTTAATCTCCCCTGCCCCTTACCTTCACCCCAAGCCACCAGGGGGCACACAGAATCAGCTGTTTACCTTGGAAGTTTTAAAGCTCTGGTTTTAAGGATACAGGTAAGTATTAGTCGATGTCTTTAGGGGTCCAGCTGAGGACAGACGAACACAAATGCCAGGTCTCTGCGTGTCCTCAGTTCCATTCAAAAGGTCTGTGCTTCCTCTAGTTCTGGCAAGAGTCTCTCTCACCTGTGGATTTTTTGGTCTTGAGAAACAATGCCCTTTTTTTTTTTTTTTTAATTTTTTTTTTTCAACGTTTATTTTATTTTTGGGACAGAGAGAGACAGAGCATGAACGGGGGAGGGGCAGAGAGAGAGGGGGACACAGAATCGGAAACAGGCTCCAGGCCCTGAGCCATCAGCCCAGAGCCCGACGCGGGGCTCGAACTCACAGACCGCAAGATCGTGACCTGGCTGAAGTCGGACGCTTAACCGACTGCACCACCCAGGCGCCCCAACAATGCCCTTTTTATCTGAGTTCTAGGATCACAGTTTAGTTTCAAGTTGGAGCTGTTCTTTTTGCCCTTTACCGTCCCCTGCAGACGCATCCAGACTTCGATGCTTCTTTCAGGGTGCCAGCACTGACCTCCCTCTCTGTTTGCCCTACTTTCTCTCTCTTAACCCTTTCACGGCTGCTCCCCCAAATATGTCTCACTTGTCATTTTTCTCAGGTTCTCCTAGGTGGCTGCAACAAGAAATTCCAACACCTAACCCAGGATCTCTTGCTTACTGTATCGGTCAGGGCTCAGTTACAGTGAACAGAAGCCATTCTACCTATGTGTTTAAGCAGAAAGGGACTCACTGCAAAGTATTCAGATGTCTTCCAGACTGACTGGCGAGCTGAAGAAACAGAGTCTCAGCTGAGCTTTTAGGAATGACTCCCAGAGCCACACTGCAGACCTGGGTTCATAAGGGAACCACGGCCCATGCTGGGATCAAGAGGCTGTGGAATCAGAAAGCTGCCCGCCTACTGGGAAGAACCAGTGGCAGCTTCCGAGCTTCAGAATTGTGCCATCCCTACCATGTACCTTGCCTCGTGACGACTATGCATATAGGGCTATGATGTTAGGACCTGTTACAGCTGTCACAGAAACAACCAATATACTGCAATTGTGGTTGCTAGTCGGGACAGCAGGAGCACAGTTCCTGCCTCATAGTCGTTTTGCTTCTGTCTTCCAACTTTGGTGTGCTGCATCTGATTGGCACAGTCTAAATCATAGACCCTGGAATCCTAGCTGCAAGAGAGTCTGGGAAATACAGTTTACAGCTTTCCAGCCTAGAAAGAGATGGGGACAGCTACTGAATGAGCCAATCCGGATACTGCTACATTTGCTGACAATGAAGTTGCTTCACTTTAACCTGGTCTCCTTTCCCAGACCCTTACTCCTCCATTAGGGAATGGCCCAAGCACTGATATGCTCTTTCTTCTCACTACAAACACTAAATCTGGTCCCAGCTACAGTGGGGTGGTGTCATTCAATCAGTGTTTACTGGATTCCCTCCATATGTTCTCCTCTTAACATCTAACCTCTTTCATGATGCCTAAATCTGTCTCTAGCATTCACTTTGATCTTTGACCTTTCCCAAGAGCTCCAGTCCTGGATTACTAACTGACCTCCTTGATGTCTCCTCAAGAATGCCCCATCAGATCTCCAAAATAAATGTACCCCCAGGAAACAACCCCTCTTCCCACTTTTCAAACCAACACATCTTACCAAGATTTCTGATTTGTGATTTTTAAATCGGTTCAAGTCCAAACTTACCTGGCTTCCCCTCTTCCTTACTCCCTGCCTCATCACTGCTAATTCTGCTTCCATGCTATTCACTAATTATTACTTCTCTTTTCTTTTCCCACTTCCATTTTCCTGGTTGAAGCTTTCATTATCTTTAACTCCCATTTCATGGCCCTTGTGGCCATAGACTGTATTTACATGGCAGACTGTATTCTTCAGAGATGACCCCAACGAGATCTCTTGCCCTACAATCTGGCTGTCCTTAGTGACTTGCTTATAGTCAACAGGATGCACCTCTGAGGCTAGGTCAGTAAAAGCCAAGTGGCTTCTACTTGGTTCTCTTGGAATGCTCACTCTCCAGTTGCGCCCCTCCCCACCTTGAAATACCCCCTCTTAGAACACAATTGTGAGAAGCCCAAGCCACATAAGAGGTGTTCTATAGGTCCTCTGGTCAACAGCCCTAGCTGAAGCCAACTTTCTATTCATCCTAGCCCAGAAGCCAACATGTGAGTAGAGAAGCCTGCAGGTGATCCCTTACCTATTTGAGTTACCCTAGCTGAGGTGCCAGACATCACGGAGCAGAGATGAGCCATCGTCTCTGTGATCTGTCCAAATTCCTGACCAGAATATCCATGAACACAGTGAAATGATTGTTGTTTTACTCCACTAAATGTGCGGTGGTTTGCTATACAGCAATAGGTAATCAAAAGAGCCTTCAAATCCATATTGCACTGTAATGCAATCTGATGATTACTTTTCTAAAACACTGAGCAGCTTATATTTTTGCTGGGCTCAGAAGCCTTAAATCTCTCCCCACTGAATATGGAATTAATTGTATGTTTTTCAGGCTTGCATTCAAGATGCAGCATAGTTTTGAATCTTCCTACGTTAGCTTCCACTTTAACCCACTATGTACCTTTCATTCCAGTCTTACTAGATATTAAATCTTCACTTGGCCATGCCTGAAGCTTTCCACCTCCATGAACATTCACAAGCTTTTACTTGAAACATTTTTTTTCTATCTCTATCAAATTCCTTCCTATCCTTCCGTGAAGCCCAGCTTAAATCTCTCATCCTCTAAGACTGTGCTGGCTCCAATATGGGAGCTGACAGCCACATGGGGCTATTCATATTTCAAGTTGACTGATTTAAAAACAATTTTTTTTAAATGTTTATTTTTGAGAGAGAGAAAGAAAGAGAGAGAGCGAGCAGGTGAGGGGCAGAGACAGAGGGAGACCCAGAATCTGAAGCAGGCTCCCAGCCCTGAGCTGTCAGCACGGAGCTCAATGCGGGGCTTGAACCCTCAAACCATGAGATCATGAGCTGAGCTGAAGTTGGATGTTCAGCCAACTGAGCCACCCAGGCACCCCTCAAATTAGCTGATTAAATTGCAATTTCAGTTCCTTGATCTTACTGGCAACAATTTAGTACTCAGTAGCCACATCCCATTGGACAGAGTTGCTCTGACAAACCTTCTTAGCATTTCCTTTTCTAATTAATCTCTCCTTTCCCACAGAATGTTAAATTGCAACTTTGGCAATTTTGATTTGAATATTTTGAAAATCATATAATCGACTACTATAAAATTACAATGCACCTTGGTTTTCTACTATTCTAATGCATTGCTCCGCATATAGTAGGTGGCTCAAACATTTACTGAGTTGCAAGGAAGCAACGATGAATCTCTCTCTACTAAGGGTTAAATGATCTCTTTGCATCTTTTCCAGTAAAATATTCAACCAACAACACAAATCATATATCTTCACCAATATATAATCTCCCTGAAAAGCTCTTTTTCAAATCATAAATGATTTGGCAGCAGGCGGGGCTCTTGGGAGGGGTATAACAGTGTAGGCTTTTCTATTTCTTTCCAGCAGCTAACTGTTCTAGGGATCTAATTATCTTGGAGTGCATAGTGTGTGGTGTGTGTGTGTGTGTGTGTGTGTGTGTGTGTGTGTATGTATTTTGTTTCAAACTATGCCAATTTTTTGCCCAGTCCTCATGACATCTTAACTCATACCATTGATCCAATGAGGAATTTCCTTCTCACTATCTCTTCTCTGGCCAAAGAGGATATGGGAATAGCCAATTACCATACTGATGAAATTCCACTCAGTTTAAGGAAAAGTTATTACCAGTCCCCAAATCGTTAAGTTCACACAAATAAAATACATAAAATGAAACTCTAAAATTATATGCTGTGTGGTAAGACTATTTCATCGTGTGTGTGTGTGTGTGTGTGCGTGTGTGTGGAGAGAGAGAGAGAATTTTTTTTTAAAGTAATCTTTATACCCAACGTGGGGCTCAAACTCACAATCTGGAGATCAAGTCCCATGCTCCACCCACTGAGCCATCCTAATGTCTTGAGAGAGAGAAATTTTAAATCTAACCATTTAAATTTTTTACTTATACAGTGAAGCACGGTCATTAGGCATGGGGTAGATCGCCTGTGTTCATACACATAGCCTCTACGAGCCCTGTAAACGAGATAAGCTTTGATGATGTTTATACGAGGCACTATGTGTTCATGTCAACAGTGTTTTTTATTATTTCCCTTCACTCATAACCACAGAGTGAAGCTCCTACTAAACTTGGGACATTTTTGAGGTTAATATTTACTTAATCTAAACATTCTATTTTAAATATAAAACCTGGACTCTACCAGAAGCACTTTTTCAGTTACTCAATAACTTTACTTCTATTCGACAGCAACAAATGTTTTTTTTTTTTGTTGTTGTTGTTTTTTTTAAACCTGTTTCTGAAATAGATGCTGAAAATTAGGACATTGCTGTCTGGTTTTGGATTCAGTGATTTTTGAATGTCTTTGGGCCACTCTCCTGACTTAGCTATCCCTTTAGAATAATTATTATTTCACCCATAATAACAATATCTTATGCTTGTTTAGTAAGGTGGGTTTTTTAAGATGCAGAAAGCATTCATTTCTCTTCATATTTTAGAATGGTGCCCTCAGGTCTCAGCATTACTATGAAGCACTTTAGGGAGATGCCTTTGGGGCAGAGGCAAAGCAAAACCCCAGCCTGGGGCATCTCAGTGTGGTCCAGAGTGGGTGTCCTTCCCTCTTGCCTGCTGGGTGAGGGTGCTGTCCTTGTCTTTACCAGGGAGCCTCTGCCAAGGGGGTGGTGCCCTGGACTCCCCTATTCTAGCGCTGGGAGAGGGTGTTAATAACTTTCCATGTTATTTGCCATAATGGTAATCACTCTTTAGACCTCAAGAAATTAAGAATATGCTGGCTTAAAGGCTTAAATTTAAATCTAAAACAAAGAACTATATAAATACCTGTGCATTATGTTCACTATTGACCTAATTTTATATATATATATATATATATATATATATATATATATATATATATAGCTCTGCTCTCATGAAAAGTTAATACCATTTTCTTCTAAAACCAGTGCAGGGAAACATGTAGTCCTTTAATTTTCCTAGTTTGATTACAAAATAGTTAAGAAGTCCAGCCCCTGGCATGCACACAGGCTTAGCTCTGGCACCCATGCAAAGGGTCTTGACTCTCTGGGTCTCATTTTCTTCACCTGTGAATTAAGGGATTGTTGTTGGTGTGTTTTTTGTTTTGTTGTTTTTGGTTTTTGTTTTTGTTCTTTTTCTTTGTTTTTGTTTTTTTTGTTTGTTTGTTTTTGTTTTTTGCCTCTGCTTTTCTTTCTGGTTTCCAACACACAATAATAATGCTTTTTTTTTTTCTTTTGATACATTGAATTTGAGAAGTTTTTTTTTTTTCTAAAGTTTCAATTGTGGCAAAAACACAAAATTTACCGTTTTAATCATTCCTAAGTATACAGTTCAGTAGTGTTAAGAATATTCACACTGTTGTGCAACCAATCTCTAGAACTTTATCATCTCGCAAAAAAACCTCCTGAAACAACTGGCCATTTCTTTAGCCCCGAGCAACCACCATTCTAGTTTTTGTTTCTATGCGTTTGCCCATCCTAGATATTTCATAGAAGTGGGATCATACAATATGGGTCTTTTTAGGGGCGCCTGGGTGGCTCAGTTGGTTAAGTGTCCGACTTCGGCTCAGGTCATGATCTCACGGTTCGTGAGTTCGAGCCCCGCATTGGGCTCTGTGCTGACGGCTCAGAGCCTGGAGCCTGCTTCAGATTCTGTGTCTCCCTCTCTCTCTGACCCTCGCCCATTCATGCTGTGTCTCTCTCTGTCTCAAAAATAAATAAACATTAAAAATATATATATATGGGTCTTTTTGTGACTGGCTTCTTTCACTTAGCTTAATGTTCCCAAGTTTCATCTGTGTTGTAACATGTGTCATAATTTCCTGCTTTCTAAAGTTTGCAATAACTTTTTTTTTTTTTTTTTAAGAAAACTTGCATCTGAAGGTAGATAAGATCATTAAATTCTAAGGAGGAGACTGGCCTTGGGCACCTAGGTGGCTCAGTCAGTTAAGCATCTGACTTTGGCTCAGGTCACCAACTTGAGGTTCATGGGTTCAAGCCCTGAATTGGGCTCTGGGCTGACAGCTTGGGGCCTGGAGCCTGCTTTGGATACTGTGTCTCCCTCTCTCTCTGCCCCTTCCCCGCTGATGCTCTCTCTCTCTCTCTCAAAAATAAATAAACATTTAAAAAGAGAGAGAGAGAGAGAGAGAGAGAAAGAGAGAGAGAGAGAGAGACAGGCCTTGAAATCCAATCTGCTATTTTATGGATGTGAAATCTGAGTGAGGCCTAGAGGAATGACTTGTGCAAGGTCACCCAGCAGGTTAGCAGAGCAGACCTGGACAGAACTTAGGACAGAACTTGGGCAATCGTGGCACAAGTAAGTACCCCCTCCCCCCTCCACCATAGGAGTTGTGGGGCTGCATTTCAGGACATTCTAAAAGAAAGGTGAAGGGGTTTAAAACAGCATTAGGTAAAGGGAAAATAGCATCAATTGTGCTGGAAAACAAAGTGTGTCCCTGGGCATGTGGGGCAGGGTTGCAGGGAAGGGGCTGGGGCAGGAGGAAGGATGGGAGAGGTGATATTGGGACGGGGCAGTGAAACGGGAGGAAGGGGTAGCAGTGGAGGGAGGGAGAACAGAGGTTGTGGGGAGGGAAGGGGAGGAACCAGATGGGAGCCTAGAGAAGAGAAAGAGCCAGACTTTAACGTTTATTTATTTTGGGACAGAGAGAGACAGAGCATGAACGGGGGAGGGGCAGAGAGAGAAGGAGACACAGAATCGGAAACAGGCTCCAGGCTCTGAGCCATCAGCCCAGAGCCCGACGCAGGGCTCGAACTCACAGACCGCGAGATCGTGACCTGGCTGAAGTCGGACGCTTAACCGACTGCGCCACCCAGGCGCCCCAAGAGCCAGACTTTAAAAGAGTAGTGATGGGGCGCCTGGGTGGCTTGGTTGGAAAAGCATAGGACTGTTGATTTCGGCTCAGGTCATGATCTCACAATTCAAGAGTTCCAGCCCATATAGGACTCTGTGCTGAGCCTGGAGCCTGCTTGGGATTCTCTCTCTCTCTCTCTCTCTCTCTCTCTCTGCCCCTCCCCCTGATTTTGCATGCATGAGCACTCTCCCTCTCTCTTTCAAAATGAACATTAAAAAAAAAAGAGGCTAGTGAATAAATGCAAATACTGCTGCCCTAAAGCATCTAAATTAAGGTGATCTCAGGCCCACCTCCTCCAATCAGTTAAGTTTAGTGAAAAATCATGGAGTCCTCTATTGTCCGCCTCTGTCCCCCAACACCTGGCTATCTGTGTTATGGGTCTTTAGAATAGAATAAAGGCTTTAAGTCTTAGATTGCAAATACCTAGTTAGGTAACACATTAATTGACACACTGCCCATTAAAGTACAATCAACCAACCTTCAACAGTTGCAAGTGATTTTTATCAGACTTTCTTGCTTGGGAGTGGGGAGAACAGGTGGGTTGCTGGGATTTCTAGAAAGAGTGCTATTAATTGTGGCGCGAACAGAGAAACCCCGAGTAGGGACACCTGTGTACTTCTGCCTGGAGTCATCTGCCTGCAGTTGCTGTAGGCCTGGGTATTTGGAGGCTGATCTGCCTTGACCAGAACAATAGGAATGTGGGCCCAGAAGTTCAGGCAGCTTATGAAGATTTTACCTTTCAACCCTGTTAATTCCTTTCATGAGGAAGCGTTGTCCCAGATGATTCATAAATAGTGGTTTCAGGCAACACATGTTACATAATATGTGTTTTTATGGATACCCAGGATATATTCGAGCACACCTCTGGGAACGGTAACTTGATGTGCATTTATTTTGAGAGTCTTTGTTTTCTAAGAACGAATTCTTCAAAGACTTGCAGAAGAGAGCAGAAGCCACCTTTATGGTGGACACAATTTTCTTTCCCTGCCATGCTGTAACTCCTGGCTGGCTATAAAGCTATCAGGCTCATTTCCATATCAAACAAAGAGGAGGCAGGAAAATACTCCCCGGATCGACATAAAAAGACACATTACTGGAGATTGTCTAAGAACTTGTTTTTATGGCCAAAATTAGCAAATTATTCACAGTGATAGGTGAGTTGGATGACAATAGTGTTTAAGAGAACAAAGTTGCTCATTAGGACTTCGACCCCGAATCTGCCCCAGGGTGGGTCCCCAGCTGCCAGAACATCTATGAATACAGACGGCCAAGAGGCTATAAAAAAGAAAGAGAGGCAGCCAGGAAGTCTGCCACTTACCCAGATGCAGCTACCAGAAAATGCATTCCAGGGCTCATTCCTGCAGCTGCCCAGAAGGCTCCGTGGGTGGCCACTGTGTTAATGTGGGGGCACACGTGGCTCCCATCTTGCTAGCGGTCCCAGGGAAACTGGGGAGCTTCAGACGCCCAATATCTATTTCCTTTCTTGATTTGAAACTCTTTTGGAGGTTTTGGAGACTTTCAGCAGAAACCTGAGCTGCCAGCTGCCAAGCATAAGTGCTTGATTTCTTGACCTGCACTTAATCAATACCAATCTAATAACCCCTTTGAAAACGTTAACGTACGTTGGGTTGCGAGGTGGTGAAAACCCGCGTGGCACCTTTCTGTACGAGATCTGTCCCAGAGACGGTTTATCACATGGTAAACCAGTGTTAGCCACCTGGGACTCAGCGACCCTTCCTATGAGGCCATGGTAAAAGATTCAATAGACAAGGCCTTGAAACCGGACCTAGTAACTGGGGCCTCCAGGAGGGGAGGGAATTCTTAATGCAGGACCAGCAATCTGTCTGGGCATCTGGGCTCAGACTTCCAGAGGTAACATCAGCAAGGAGCCCGGCCAGACGAGCGAATTGGGGATTTACGCTGCTGCTTGCTGCCCATTCCTTCCACTTTAGAACTTCCCTCCCTCTCCTCTTAATGAGGAACTGTCTGGTGTCCTGGTCTCTCAGGGACATGTCCTCTGTCAGGTGACAGCTAGGGGATCTCATAAGCTTCCTTTTATATTCTATTAGGGGCTCTAGAAGACAATACCTCACCTTGAAGAGTGCCTGCAACTATAGGACTGCGGGCGCGCTGGCTCAGAGGTGCTCAACCCTGGCTGCAGGTGAGAATCATCTGGGGGAGCTTTTCAAGCATATTGATACCCAGGTCCCACCCCAGCCTAATTAAGTCAGAATCTATGAGGCCCAGTCATTGGCATTTCAAAAAAACTTTTATTTTGAAATAGTTACAGATTAACGGGAAGTTGCAAAAACAGTACAGAGATGCTCCATTACCCTTCATCCAGTTTTCCCAACGATTATTTACCTATAGTACATAAACCCAGGAAACTCACATTGGTACAGTGTGTGAGAGTAGTTCTTTGTCACTGTGCCACATGAGTAGATTTGTGTGGCCACAACAATCAACATACAGAAATATGGAACGATTTCATCATTGCACACCTCCTTCCTGCCATCTGTACAGTCCCACCTAGTCCCCATGCCTGGCCACCCCAACCACTGGCAGCCTCCAATCTTCTCTTCACCTTTCTAATTTTGTAATTTTGAGAATATTACGTAAGTGGAATTGTACAGTGTGTGACCTTCTGGTATTGACTTTTTTTCCCCACTTAGTGTAACGCCCTGAAGAGCCGTTCAAGCTGTTGCATGTATCAATAATTTGTTCCTTTTTATTGCTGAGTTGTGTTCCCTTGCACAGACGTAACGGAATTTATCCATTCACTTCTTGAATGACATGTTGGTTGTTTCCGGGATTTGGTTATTACAAGTAAAGCCGCTATGAAATTCATGTATAGGTTTTTGTGAAGACAGTTTGCATTTCTCTGGGGCACATTTCTCAGAAAGCTTCTCAGGTCATTCCAATGGGAAGCAAGACCAGGAACTCTCAGACCAGGGGAAAGTAAAAAAAGTGGCTACCGGATGTCTCAAACATTTCTTAAATACTCTGTGAGACATTGTGCTCCCTGTGTGGCAGGGAGTCTAGAAGAGTAAGTAAGTGCATGCGTGCTGGTGTCAGACTGCCCGGGCTCACACTCTGGCTCCACCACTTTATGGCTTGACCTCTGTCTCACTAGCTCATCTATAAAATGGGGTAGTAACACCAACCTCATAGTAGTGTTGTGAGCATGCAATGAATATTGCTATAGCCTGAATGCTTGCGTACCTCCCTCCAATTCATATGTTGAAGCCCTAATCCCCAAGGTGATGATGGTATTTGGAGTGGGGCCATTAGGAAGTAACTAGATTTAGGTAAGGCTGTGAAGGTGGAGCCTCCATGATGGAATTAATTCTCCTGTAAGAAGAGACCGGTGAACTTGCTCTCCCCTTCTCTCTGCCATGTGAGGATCCGGCAAGACGGCAACCTCTGCAAAGCAGAAGAGAGTTCTCACCAGGAACAGAATTGGTTGGCACCTTGGTCTTGGACTTGCCCAGCCTCCAGAGCTGTGAGAAATAAATTTCACTCCGTCCATGGTATTCTGATACAGCAGCCAAATCTGATTAAGATACATATAATTCAGCTATATTTCACGAAGAGGCTCAGAACATATTAATAGCTCAATAAATGGTAGCGCGTATTATTGCCAGGAACTGCGTTTAGGTCACATGAGCTTCTGGCTTAAAACTCAGTGGCTGTCACAGCATCTCCCTTCAGCTTCTGCAGGCAAGCCTTGGTGAACTTGGACAGCCATATCCTGCTGTGGACCTTTTGCTCATGCTGAGAGCTGATGTGAGGTGAGAGTGGCGGCACTTCCTCCTGAGAGCCACCCACTGGTTCCTGCCCCTCCGCTGAGCTCCACAACACCCTAGTTACCCATCTCTCTTAGGAGACTTTCTTTTTTTTTCTTATAGACTTTCTGTTGGATATCGCAATCGCCTCTTAACATGACTGCCTCCATCGTACTAACACTGTAGGCTCCTTGGTGTCTCCTGGGCATGGGTCTTGCTCACTGTCAAATCTCCAGGGCCTAGACTCATGCCTGTCAGTCAGTTCTCATTAAACGAAAGAACAAATGAACGAACCAAGGGTTCTGTTATCCTGTGTGGCAGGAAAGGACTTAGCCCTCAGTTCCCTGAGAAGGTCCTGATCTCCTTCTTTAGGGTGGGAGGGGCCGAGGAGGCCTGAGCAGAAGGCAGAGCCTTGAATTAGTCACTGACTCCCCTGCTGGGAGCTTCAAGGCTATCTGGGTCGGTCACACAGTAAGCCCTCGGACTAAACATGACTGGCTGGGAGACACAGGCAAGAGTACCGGCACAAGGATCATGAAGGCCACCAGAGCAGAAAAGGCTGGGATTTCAAGTTAGAAGAAGCAGATTCATGCTGGGTGACTTGGAGTAAATCAAGTAACCTCTCAGCACCTGCATTTATGAGGAAAATAACTGCTGTTATACCTTAGGCCAGATTCTGGAGCTGGACTCCCTGGGTGTGAATCCCAGCTCTGCCACTCACTACTTTGTGACCTTGGAT
The DNA here is from genome assembly GCF_007474595.2 of Lynx canadensis. Taxonomy (NCBI): domain Eukaryota; kingdom Metazoa; phylum Chordata; class Mammalia; order Carnivora; family Felidae; genus Lynx; species Lynx canadensis. Next base: position 159,041,035 of record NC_044310.1, on the reverse strand, counting down.
ACTTTACTTAGCCTCTCTGTGCTTCATTTTCTCATCTGTAACTTGGGGATAATAACAGTACCTACCTTAGAGGGTTACAATGATTAAGACAGTTCATAAATGTAAAAGGCTTAGAAAATTGCATAAAATTAATGTCAACTTAAAAATTTTAAACATATAAATAAATACAGTTAAAACCAAAGCCATGTTGCTAATGATGCTGGCAGGGCTTCCTGGAAAAGACTTTGTTTGCTAGTTTAGCCTCCATTCACAATTCTACACTCTGATAAATATATAGAAGGGAGCTGTTGGACACCACATAACCAATCCGCTCAGGAGGCACCAGAAGTTGCTACCATCTGATGTCTGTCTTGTGGCCGCATGAAAGAAGTTGGGGGTATAAGTCCAGTTCCTGGTGGACAGGTGTCTGAAACCCAGAGCCATCCTAACAATTGGCACCCTTCGTGAGGTCTCCGCAGACAGGCAAGGATTAAGTCGAGGGGAGACAGACAGAACTGCTCTTCCCCCTGGAGCCAGTGGCCCCAGCAGGGCAGGGCTGAGGCTGAGTGACAGAGATGAGGCAACCACAGTGAAAACCTCCACTGTTCTCTGGGCTCTGCTTTGCAGAGAAATCTCAAGTTCTGGTCCCCAGAGTAGTCAATGCGGTAACTTTCATAGATACTGTCATATTCGCATTATCCTTCCATCTGGCCACAACTGTTTCAAAGAACGAGAGGCATCTTTTTTATTATCAAAAGAATAATATAATTAATGCAAAGTTTTAGGATCTGAATTCTGCTGTCAGAAATGAAATAAAAAAGCAGTGCCCCGGAATTTACCTTTTCTTTAGCAGTTTTTATTTTAGTCAAAGAAAAGAGAATGCCAGAAGGAAAGGAGTTTTGAGGGATCTTGCTCTTGTTTTCTATTAGGAGTTCAATTTTAGTGTATTGATTTTTATTAATATATAGAGGCTTTCAGAACCCAAGTAGAGTGTATAGTCAAAATGAGTGACACGGTAAGAAAATACCTCCCTCTGAAATTGAAATGACATGATCATGTATGAGATTATAACATCTTTGAAAATCTCTCAAACTACCAAGAAATTATTTGCACATATGGCTGATGAAACCTGTTTCTCCCAGCTCATGTGAACATGTGACTACCACAGGATGATTAGTGGTGTTTTGCCTGCCCAGCGACAATGTTGTAAGGTCAGAGGATCATGGTCACCAAGGCAGAAGGTTGGAAACAATCTTGAAGGATGAAGTATTTGTCAGTCATAAGAAGATGGTTGTTCTGCCAGTGGACACAAGTGGCCTGCTTTCTAGGAAAACATATCCCCGGGCAGGGGGCGGGTGGGGGAGCCGGTGCAGACTCTGATCAGCGAAGGTTGGGGCTCTATGCACACCTTGTCTGGCTGGCCATGGTTGTAACACAGGTAGTTCTCAGCCCGCACTTTGAGAAATGTGCTTACTGCTTTTCTAGCTCATTGATTTCATCCTCCAGAGCCATCTTGATCCTCTTAGAGTTTGCTCAGTAGGTTTTCCTACCGACCGGAAATTGGTATCCTGTTTTATAAATGGGTCTTCTGCAAGAGTAGGTGGAAAGAAGTTTCAACTTGCCTAAAGGCCTAGCTGTTCAACAGAGGTGCATAGGGTGTGTGGGTTTGGAGCCAGAAGAGGGGGAGACAAGGCGCTCCTTCTGTGTTTCACAGACTTTTGTGACTTCACAAGAAGGAAAGGCTCTTGACTTAAAACATTCTGAAAACCATTCGGTTATATTTATCAGTCAAGTAGTCCATCCCTTTTGAATGTTTGTAATTATGTTAATTGTAGCAATTAAACTGGAAATAATTTAGTTTTTGCATGCACTTCTAATTTGTTCACTAATTTGTTAAACTATTCCTTTAAATGTTAAGAATTTAACTGTTACTGATTATACAATTTAAGAATTTTTCCTATTAGAAAATGCCTTCTATAAACATAGAGGGTTCTTGCACTGTTTTTTTTTTTTTTTTAATTATTATTGTTGTTTTTGTTGTTGTTTTTAATTTCAGAGTTTCCTGGATATTTGGAGAATTCTGAAATTAATGACATTTCTTGACAGTCCAAAGAAAATGTATAGGTCACTATTTATTTATTTATTTATTATCTTTTAATGGGCTTCATTTTTTATCATTCCTAGTTTTTCATTAGAAGAAACTTTTGCTTTTGTGTTTGCTAGGAATGTTATGGTCTACTATCTCAGGAGTGAGAGAACTAAAAAAAAAAAAAAAAGAGAGAGAGAGAGAGAAAAGATGTCAGCTGTAGCATTTATTCATGGGAAAACGTAAAACATTAAGGAAGCAGCATAAATATGAGGAATTATTTTATTACAACTGCTACTTGAGTGCCACTAAGATTATTCCCAGGATATAGGTGCTCCCTTTCCCATGGGCCACTCCGTGGATCACTGCTTGGGCCACCGTCACTGCTGGGGCTCTGCCTGGCGGCTGTGAAGGTGACATGGTCAGCCATGGCAGTGAGGGTCTAAGACCATGACCCAGGCAGCAACTCCGGATGTTTGACTCAGCGACAGACACGGATCCTCACTTGGTCAACCTGAAGACATTGAAAATGGCAACTCGTCCCAAATCCCATAATGTTCACTAGTCCCCTATCACTTGTTGATCTGACACTATTGGAAGAAAAATAAAGTTTAATACCCTATAGAGAAACAGATGAATTTTCCTGCACATGTAAAATCCATGAATTTGTTCATTCTTTTATTCACGGTGAACTACGTTTCTACATTCTGGAGAATCTGACGACTTGGTGACAGTATTTAAATTGACTTTCGTACCTGTAGGTGGCTCACAAGACAGAAATAAAGGTGTTAAAGTTTTGGACGTAGGGACTGGAATTAGTTGACAGGATCCACCTTCTAGTCATGAGATCAACCTAGTTTGCAGACGGTGTTAATGCTTCTCTTTCTATAAGGTAAAAGCTCCATTTCTTTATTTTTTCCCCACTTGAAACTGTTTAATCCCAATAATTTAGAAAAGCACTCTAATGTATAAGGATAATACATCGGCTTTCTGGAAGATCACCCTTTGGTGAGGTGAGGGGCTAAACCAGTGACTGGAAAAGAAAAATGATGCAGTGAAAAGCCAGAAGCATGCTAAAGGTTGCCTGAAACGACTTGCAATTGCTTCTATCTCTCTTCCTCAGGGGCTTTCCACTGAAAGTGGAGGGCAAGTTCCTCCTCTCCTACATTTAAACATCAGACTCATCTGCATCATTTAGGTTTTTTGTTTGTTTGTTTTTTTTTTTTTTTTTTTAGTTGGATAGACCAAGCCTAAACATTCTGAGGTGGAGGGCTTTATGTTTACAGCATTTTTCCTTTTATACAGTGAAGAAGTTGTGAGGTTATACAATCTCTCAGAGCACTGGATCTGGTCTATCTTGTGCACCTCAGTATCTACAGTTCCTGGCACAGTGTGTGGCCCATAGTAGGTGCTCATTAAAAATGTGTTGAATGAATGGTGGTCTGGTGTTACAGTCTAGAGGAAGTACCCGCAAACCCCAAACGAAGTATAATTTATCTGAGGCATTTCACAAATTATGGCAATTGGGAAATTAGAAGTGGCACTCTTAATTTTGGGGACTAGCTTGATAACTGGACTTATTCTGGATGACTGAGCTAACTTATTCCAAGCAGAATGACTTATTATTACTTTCCCCATCACCTATACTTTTCTGTTTAGAAGATACACATCACCAGCAAGCAGTCCCCAAAACAACCAAGCTGAAGCTAAGCAAAATTAACTAAATATAATGAGAACTGCATCTGCTTTAGGCATCTAAACAGGTGTCCCTAATGTCTCCTAATTTAAAAAGAGTTTATATTTTATTGTTTAATTTGTTTGTTTAAGACAAACACTCTAGGACCTATAATAGGCCTGTGGACAGAATAAAGCTTTGTCAAATGGAAATGGCTGTTGCTCAGCTGGGAATCGCTGAAATTTGTAAAAAGGGTTGTGTTTGTGGCCAATCAGGGGAGAAGTTTTGTAAATAAGCACTCTCTCTCCTAAATGAGAGTTGCTGTGTAACTAACTGGCAGGGAAAATGCCAATTTTACAAAATATTTTAGGCACAAAAGCAGAATCATCTTAAGTCTTATCCTGAAAATAACTTGACATGAACATTTTCCCCCCATTCCCCAAGGTCTCGAGCTGGGCTCTGTAATTTACATGACATGATTAGGAGGGTTGTATGCCATTTTAGACTAATTATGTAAGTTGGAAGGAATTTGCTCCTTCATTCATGATGACAAAGTATTTACTGTCTATGTGTACTAACTTCCAATAAATGTTTAGTTTGCTTCTTTTTGTAGCTGTGGATAGGTGCCTTAAAGTGCTGCTAATTTGTCAATGAGCCTTAAACACGATAACCAGGCATCCCTTTTTGAAGCATCAAAATTAAAATCCCAGATAAGGACACAATCACAGACAAGGCACCGATACTAAATACACTTCGCCAGTAGTTAGTCATCTAATTTGGCAGAGAGGAATTTGTTTTTGTTGCTGTCCCCTTAAAAGATACGATGATGATAATACAGTTGATTAGATTTTTCCCCTTTAACTTTTCAGAAGGTTTCCAGGCTTTACTACTTGGCAAAGACAATTTGGGACAGATTTCTTTATTTTCTCCTCTGGCCTAAAACGAAAAACCCCCACTTTCCAAACTGTTACCACCGAAGAGTTTATTAAATGGCTGAAAAAGACAGCTGGTCCCACCATCTGTTAAAATTTTTCAGGGGCCAAATAAAACAGGTTACACCTTTAGCCATGCCAAGTCTTGCAATACCCCCTTCCTCTCACAGCCTGGGGAGGGCTAATCTGAATTTCACGCTCTGATTTTGCTATTGCTAATGCCTGAGCTGCTTATGTAGCCTCTCCATGTTGTTTCTATTACCTCTCTTTTTTAGGTACAAAGCTATTCTCACATTTCAAGCAAGCTTATTTGCAACCCATTACCTTACACCTCTATAGTCTTGTATAGTTACACCCAGCAACTAGGAGGAAACCCACAGATCCCTAACTAATTTCTGACTTTTCAAGCAAAAGGATAGAGCCAAAAGTATGTTTCCGTTGTTTTGCAACCATTTTTCTATAAATGCTAATGGAGGTAATTCAGATTTTGGAACAAAGGCTTAGCTCAGGACACATTGCAGGTGTGAAAGGGTTGAAACAAAAGAGATGCTAACCCTAATGGTATTTCTTGTCATTAACAATTCTTTGATGTTCACACTGGAGCCTCCCTTTTATCTTTTAGTTTTTCAGCCATCTTTGTTAACACTCAGCTCAATTGAATCTTTTTTTTCTTAACCTCCCCCTGTCCTTTAAAGACGTCTGCAAAATGTTTATGCTAAGTTAGTTTCCACCGCATCTTTTAGTACCAAGGCAAAGTAAAATGAGATAGATAAAGCCTGTGAGGTTATTATTAAAACATCAGTAAGTTTCTATCATTAAGCTGAAGGGGAAGATCAATAAAAAAGGAGCACTTAATGTTACTTTAATAAGGATGAGTTTCCTGTAACAGGATTTGGGATTAACTTTAGTATCACTGAAGAGGGCTTTACGATAATGTCGTTGCTGTGATGAGAAGAGTTTGACTTGCCTTTACCCAATTAAACAGTTTGCAAATACTTTGAATGTACTTGATCTATTATTTCCTGTTTTACTGAAAGCTTTCATGGTACAACATATTTTAAGAATATTTGACGCTATCTCTTTCTTCCTTGTTGATGAGGCCCTGGCAGGCTGCCAAAGACTTCCTAAGGCAGGTTTGCTTCTGTCTGTCCTTCTGTCCACCGAGAATTGGGGAAGGAGGAGGTGAGATGACAGGGAGTGGAACTGTAGCCTCAAGAAAAGTTGAACTCGCTTTGATGACAGCAACATGTAGGGAACAGTCAACACCACATAATATACCGTCCTAAGCTATTCAGCAGCAGTCTCTGCGACTGCAGCCTGGGCGCAAAGTAGAATCATATGTTTCCCACAAAACGGTCTGGCAGATCTTACTGTTCATTCGTACATTTTGCATTGTTTTGAATAAAGCAGAAATGTTTATTCATTGCTTCTGAATTAATACACCTTTCCTTTTAACTGCTGGAGGGGACGGATTGTTTAACTAGTTAACTCTTTAGTATAAGCGGGGGTCTCTCTGGACAGTTAACTTATTTTTACTTGAGCACTCATGTTTTGGCAAGTATTCATTTGGAGCTGGTTTAATACTGTGGTTCAGAGCTGTAACAAACCGGGCAACTCCCTCAGCCTTTATACATAGTTCAGCCCCAAATGTCAAATGCGAGGGAGTAGATAATAAGAAAAGATAAAATACAAATTAATGTTAACAATGTATCTATTTTATGATTTTCCTCTCATATTAGTTAATAATTCTTAGCATTTATATGATGCTTTTCATCTTCAAAGCACTTTACAAATGTTAGCTAATTAACTATGAGGTAATGAGGCCTGGATAATAATGCTGCAGTAAATCTTCTCTAGCTCAGATTATGAAGTAAAAATAGAGATGTATGTATTCCTACTTTTTTTTTTTTTTTTTTTTTTTTTTTAGAGCATTAGGTGGATCTTAGAGATTTTGTGAGTCTGAGACTCGGGCAATTTATCTTCGATGTAGAATGTATGTTTCTCTGTAAAAAACCTTGGGCAATTCAGATGCTCATGAACTGTAAGGATTTTCCCATCTGGCAGGTGGTTGGCAAACTTTTTTTTTCATCCTAGCTTTGTCTGTTCTTATTTCTCGTCACTTTCACCTGATCTTTCTCTTCTTGTCTAATGACAGAGAAAGGTTCAAAGGGAAGGACATTTACTATGAGGAATTAGGGACAGACACCGATTCTGTTTTTTCCCAAAATTTCCCACGTGGTTTTAGTTTGCGATCTACACGCTAACACACTCGTGTTATTTTACATTGCTTTGTATGATGGTGCTTGTGCCGGCAAATTTCATTAGTTTAGAATGGGGTATGTGTGCACTGTAGACAGTCTGGCTGGTATGAGGCCTAAATTATAGAAATTTTCAAGAAAAGCATACTTTATTCAACATAAAGTACCATCTGATATAAAACAGACTCTAGTAAGCAAACGAAGTCATTACTGAAAGCACTGTAGTTCATGGCAGACTTCTATTACAAACTACAAGCACACTGCTTTATGAGAATGAATTGCTTGCTGCACTCACGCTCTGAGTGCACGTCGTATTTCCCTGAACTCTTAATTTGGAAAAGCTACTAAAGTTAGTCAGATTCTTCTTATTCATGAATTAAGACTGACAATTCAGAGGGAATTTTATTTGAACCACGGAAAGTCCTATATACTCTAAATTAGAAAAATTTAATTTAACAAGGATTTATCCTATTTGTTAAATGCTTTCCCCTCCTCTTTCTATGAGTTATATATTGGTCTGTGTCTACCTACCCCAAACACAAGGCTGACAAATAGAGGGCTCCAGCCTTGGACCTCTGTCCTCCTGAGACTTGGGGAACACGCTGAAACTATTTGGTTTTTGTTTTTTAATGTTTATTTTTGAGTGAGAGAGAGAGAGAAGGACACAGAGAGAGAAAGCATGAATAGAGGAGTGGCAGAGAGAGAGGGAGACACAGAACTTGAAGCAGGATCCAGGCTCTGAGCTATCAGCACAGAGCCTAACACGGGTTTCGAACTCACTAACGGTGAGATCATGACCTGAGCCTAAGGTGGACCCTTAACTGACTGAGCCACCCAGGTGCCCCCACATTTATATTATTTGGAAAAAGCCAGATGATGACTACATCTGTATAATACACTACAATGTTCATATGATGGATTATTTTTTCACTTTTCAATCTGATTGTTTTAAAGTCCTGAACACCAAGTACCAGCCTATATGCTTTTACAGTAATAATAAATCATCAAAGAGAAGAATCAATTGCTATAATATTCCGAGTCTAGTTCTATACATGCCTTAGTGATATGGCCTCTTTACCAAACTAGTGCCTGGTGACAGATTGTACATAAAACGTACTGTCATTGTCAAATTAGTATCTCTCAAAGAAATTAATTGCCCACTTAACTTGTAATGACATAACTTGATCAACTGGAGCTTACAATATGCTGGTCAGGGAGAAGTGTTTCTATCATAAATCATGACCTCGTTCCCAGGCTTTTATCCCTAAGAATAGATACCCTTAGCTTGTTGTGTCATCAGGATGGCTCCAGTCTTCAGATGGGGGTGGGGTGGGGTCAGGAAGGAGGAGAAAAAAATTGAAATTAACCCTTCTCATCAGTGACACCTACCCCCCTCTTTCCCATTTGCAGGGGGAAAGGAATGGACCCCAGTGAAGAAGGGAACTGAACCAAGTGCTTTCATATTATTTCAATGAAATCTCTCAACTGAATTCACTAACTGATTTTCCTTCTGTTGAGACGATCAATTTCTACATTTTGGAGAAATATTCTTAAAGCATTCCTAATCTGCTTTGCTTGCTTTGTGGTTACCCTTGCTATCTCTGTATATTTTTACTCTAGAAACTTGCTGTAGCCTGCAAGAAGCATGGAGACTTAGCATAGATTTGATTACCAAGAAAGGCTTAATCCCTGGCCTCCTTTTCTCGGTCCCTCCCCCAAATCTGCCACTCCCTTCTTTCACTAGAGCAGAATCAATGTAGATGGAGAGTCTTTCAGCAGTGGGAAAGCAGTATGAGTACACAGTGGACTACTGTGTGTATATGCTGACGTGGAACTGGCCAGGATAAGTTAGTGATTCAAAGATGCCATATACTACGAGCAATATAACACCATTTTATGTTTTAAAAGCGTATATAGGCTGGGCTCTGTGCTGACCACTCAGAGCCTGGAGACTGCTTCAGATTCTGTGTCTCCCTCTCTCTCTGCCCCTCCCCTGTTCATGCTCTGTCTCTCTCTGTCTCAAAAATAAATAAATGTTAAAAAAATAAATAAATAAAAGCTTATATAGGCTGAAGAAAAGCATGAAAAAGTATATTAGTTCAATGTTTTATAATAAGGATACAGACTTTTAAAATCATATGCTCTTGACCAACTCTCATACTGTTCAAATCTTAGCTCAAATGTTCCTGGTTCCATAGGACCCACCCTGACCACCTTGTTAACCTGCAATCCATTCTCTGCTCTCCCCATTCTCCATGTATCATCTTCAAACATACTTAGAGTGACCAATTTATTGGCCAAATGGAACACTTTTGAAGGTGAAAGGGAGCGTTAACTGGAATGGGGTGGGGACAGAACAATATATATAATCTGAGACTATCTTGAACAAACCACCAGAATGTTTGGTCACTCCAGACACACTATGTAGTTGACTTATTTATTGTGCTGCTTGCTTATTGGCTGTCCCTCAACCTAAATAAAGCTCCGTGGGAGCAAAGGGGCAGAGCTTTTTGTCTGTTTTTGTTTTGTTTTTTAACATGGGATGTTTTACAAATTTGCGTGTCATCCTTGTGCAGGGACCACACCAATTTTCTGTGTATTGTTTTAGTTTTAGTGTACATGCTGCCAAAGTGAGCATGCTTTTTGTCTGTTTCTATCTATTGGCTTATTGGTGCATCCCAAGGCCTAGAACAGTGCTTGGCACACAGGAAGTGTTTGATCAAGATTCACTGAATGGATGAATACAAGAATGAATGGACGAATACACTGAATGAATAATATATGAAATTCATTTTGGGACACATGTTATATAAATGTGGAAGAGTGTTCTAAGCTAAGTCGTAAGGCTGAGTCTTTGCCATACCCATGGCACTTTTTTGCATGTTCTACGCATAGTAAGAATATGCTAAATGTTTCCTGATTAAATGAATATTTAGTTTGGATTCTGGTAAATTCTCAGAACACCCATCCCTGTTAAAAAAAATTTTTTTAATGTTTATTTGCTTTTGAGAGAGAGAGAGAGAGAGAGAGAGTGCCCGCACACGTGTGCACGCATGTGTGAGTGGGGGAAGGGCAGCGAGAGAAGGAGACACAGAATCCCAAGCAGGCTCCAGGCTCTGAGCTGTCAGCACAGAGCCTGACACGGGGCTTGAACTCACGAACCATGAGATCATGACCTGAACCGAAGTTGGACGCTTAACTGATGAGCCACCCAGGTGCCCACCCATCCCTGTTAAAATGAGTAATTCAAAATATATTACAAAATCTAACACTAATGCTATTTTAGCTGATGTCCTATTTTCCTTCTGTTAAACAAAATTCAGCTGAGCAAATGTGAAGATCTAATTGGCTTTATTCAACAATTCATGAGTCAGGCAGTATACCATCTAGCAGATAGAAAGGAGCTCGTAGCGTGCTTGACTGGTGCAATCAGTGGAATGTGCAACTCTTAATATCTTGAACCCCACATTGGGTGTAGAGATTACTTAAAAAATAAAAAATCTTAAACAAAAAAAAACAAGAAAGAAAAAGAAAGGAGCTCCAGGGAGCTGTACAAAATGGAAGACTTTTATAGGCAGAAGGAGGTGGGGCAAGAGAGTTATTCTAGCAAAGAATGGATTATTTCAGGCAAAGTCACCTTCCTTTGGAGGAAGGCTGGGGTCTATTAGGCAGATTACCTCACTAGTGCTGACCTGGTAATTCCAGATTGACTGGTTAAGATTATATTCCTGGGGGAGGCTGAAACTGCAGTTAGGTTAGGTATTAAGTCTTGGTTTGCTGGCATGGGGTTTAGCACAAGTGACTCCATTTTGAGCTTGTTGTTTCTTTTTTTTGTTTTAACACTTCATTAGTATGGATAAATGAGAATGGATTTACTAGACAGTAATATAACATGTTTAAGTGTTCTCCCTCCTCTCCCTTTCTGACTATTTGGAAAGCAATTTCACTCTTCAGTAGGAAAAGTTTTCTATTTACATTTTATTATTTTTTCATATAGATGTTTTTTTGGGGGGGGCACGAATTAAAATATTAAGTTACAGATGGCCTTCTCACATGGTCTGATTTAAAGTTCTCCCTAGTGTTTTTCTTCTCTCAGCTATTAACCAATAGCTTGTGCTGAATTAGTTCCTGCATAGTTTCCATTTTCTTTTCTCACTTTACCATTACAATGTACATATGTAAAAAGCACCTTAACACCCACATGTATTTTCCATATAGTCAGGAGGGACATAGGAAAGACTGTTCTTGAGGATTAAACACACATTCTCATACTGCTCTCTCACTCATCCTTCTTCCTTATTTTGGTGTAATTTAAAACCTGACTTGGTTACCCCCATAAGACAATATTGTGAGGCCAACTGCTCTCTTTCTTCAAAGTCCAGGTGGTACTTGTACTTAAAGAGTGATATGAAATGACTTTCTCATTAAATGCCTTTTGTTTAACCTAATGTCCCCAAAGGAAGCTCTGTTTCATTTGGGAAATGTTTTCAATAATGTATGGAAAGGACAGTATTCGGAGAAAACTAAAGGGCCTAGGATTAAAACTGTGAACTTAAACGGGGTGGGGGGCAGAGAGAGGAACAAGAAAGGCGTTGGCCAGAGGGAGCTGTGTTTACATTGAACATCTGATTTGGGTGCTGTCTCCTATAGATGGCATGAAATTGGAGGGCATCTCTCTTTCTAAAAGCAGGCAGAGTGTGTAGAAGGAGTGCAGGGACAATAGGTAAGTTGGGAAGGTAGAGAGAGGACCTGGCTATGGATGGGAGAGTTGCCAATGGAGCAAAAGGCTTCTGCGAGCAGAATGAGGATGGAAGGGACCACTGGGTGTCAATCTGCTTAGACAGCACAAGAATGTGTTAGAGAGACTGGGGACAATCCCATTCTCATAGTAGTGTGATAATAGCACACATTGTTGTGATAATTATTAAGAAGTTGAGCTTCTGATATACTTTCGAAGAAAGTTCCTATTTCAGGGATAAACTTTCCAGTCTTGTTAATTGTTACAGACTGAAGGTAATATATATTAAAAAGTGAAAAAGTGTCTACAACAGAAATGCACATGTTTTGCCTTCTCTGCAAGGCAGAGACATTTCTTTTCAGAGACATTTCGTCAACCTTAAGTTAGAAAAGCCTACTCCTGCTCTGAATCTGACCTTTAGTCTTTGTGTGGCTGCTGCTGCAGTTAGTTTTTAGTTCTAAGGCCTAAACCATGGAAAGAAAGGAAGAACAGGAGGATGGAGGAGTGGGGAGAGCGGGAGGGAGTTTGGAATGAGGAGGGCAGAAGAAGGCAAGTCGGACACCCGGTCCTAGGTTAATTTTTGTCACTCAAGATGGCATCTTAAGGACTTGAGTTTTAATAAACTCCACTCTAATACCTTCCACACTGGTTTAAAACAATGTTTCATTTCATTCAAAGTTAAGGACTTGTAAATTAATTCAATCTATCAAGATTTGCAACAAAGGTTCTCATACTTTTTTGTGCATGGGAGTCACTCAGGGTACAGATTTCCCCTCACCCGACCTCCAAAGGTTCTGCTCACCTAGGTCTGGGTGGGCCCAGGAAAAGGGCATCTTTAGCAAGCTCCCTAGGTGGCTCTGATACTCCCAGCCCAGCCAGAGGCAGCTGGAGAAGCACTGGTTTAGCACTCGTTATTCTGACTTCTCCTGGGTTGGGTTAGGCCCCTAGAGCCTCCTCTGATCTCTCTTTTATTTCTGAAGAAGGAAAAGCGGCTCTCCCTTCTCTCTCTGTTCTCTGCAGGTAAAGGGAACAACTAGGTTTCTGTGCCCCCCCTCATCCGTTTCTCTCATTCTCAGGGCTTTTTTCACACATATCCTGAAGCTAAACATGCCAGCTTCCTTTCCGCTTATCAATGGGATGAGAAAAGTGAACACCATTACTGAAGTATTGTTTAAATATGATGTGACATTCTGACCCCCTGAAGCTAAAGCCATTACGAGACGAGTAACACCTCTGATGTCCTTGCAGGAAGGGATTTTCCCCTCTGTGATCTTTGTGTGAAGATCTCAAGTGGACAGCTCTGCATTGAGCAGAAAAATCACAGAACTTGCTCAGTGTGGCTTATTTTTAACAGGAACGTGGAAATAAAAGAAACGCAAAATAATGTAAGGGTTTCATGTATAGTACAGTTGCATAGTTGGGGGTGTGAATTTAATTCCTGGCACAGAGTAGTCATTTAATACATATTTGCTGAATACATGAATATATTTTAAAAATAAACCCAAGCCCTATTTCTTGGCTCTATGATATAGACATAAGAGATACACAGTTAATTTCTATTACATCTCTTCAGAGAGCCATAGCAACTTTTAAATCTCAGTTGAGCTGCTATTTGGTCATATGATTATTTGCTATGATTGTCAAGAACCTATAGCTACACAGTTGCATGTACAATTATTAGCCACTCCTGACCCAAAATGGATGGCTTAGCCTGCAGTTAGTTGTTAAGAATATACTGCTAGGGGCACCTGGGTGGCTCAGTTGGTTAAGTGTCCGATTTTGGCTCAGGTCACGATCTTACAGCTTGTGGGTTCGAGCCTTGTGAGCTGAGCCCCGTGTCGGGTTCTGTGCTGACAGCTCCGAGCCTGGAGCCTGCTTTGGATTCTGTGTCTCTGTCTCCCTCTCATCCCCTCCCCCACTCATGCTCTGGCTCTCTCTCTCAAAAATAAATCAACATTAAAAAAAATTAAAAATAAAATAAAAGAATATACTGATGAGGTTTTATAGAACTTTGGGATCTTTCGGTGCTCAGAAAACATTAGTTTCTTGTTATATTAAGCTTATATATAAATATTGGTGAAAAGATATAGATTTGCTAATAATTAAAAGTTGTTAAATCACTCAGACATATTACACATATAGAAACTAAAAATGTTAGGGGCGCCTGGGTGGCGCAGTCGGTTGAGCGTCCGACTTCAGCCAGGTCATGATCTCGCGGTCCATGAGTTCGAGCCCCGCATCAGGCTCTGGGCTGATGGCTCAGAGCCTGGAGCCTGTTTCCGATTCTGTGTCTCCCTCTCTCTCTGCCCCTCCCCCATTCATGCTCTGTCTCTCTCTGTCCCAAAAATAAATAAACGTTGAAAAAAAAAAAAAAAGAAACTAAAAATGTTAGAATGGTAATGAGTGACTGGAGAGACCTGGCATACTGAATGGGAGTTGATGCAGGATGCTAGATTTCAGGGCATAAAGTCTTGGGATTTTGTGATGGTTCAGGAAAAGCCAAAGAAGCTAATGATTGAGGGTCCTCAGAGGCCCCATGGAGAAGCCCAATGCCCTCACTTGATAGGTGAGGAAACTACAGCTTTGAGAGGATTCTCTCTGCTTTTTCTCTTTCCAGCCCCTTCAACCATGCTTTCTCCTTTCTTTTTTGAAGAGTTCTTGGTGATCTGTTAAGTACTCCATGCTGCCTTCCTTCTTCCCACAGTTGTTGATCAATACACAGTTCATCAGATAGGATTACATCATGGGCTTATATTCTATAGTTCCATTTATATAGTATAGTATAATCATGCAACCTAAAAAAGAAAAAGGCAATAGAACCATATTGCTGGGCTTCTTGTCCAAGGAGTTTTCATGAGGCCAAACCTATTTGGTGTCCCCCAAGAATGGCTGGAAAGTGGTAAAAAAAGTTTTCCCTCCAGTTCTTTGGGTAACAGGTCTAGAGCAGGGGTTGGCAAACTTCTGTAAAGGGCAAGGTAGTAATAGTTTAGGCTTTGCAGGCCTGCCATTGTGGTGTGGGAGCAGCCATGGACTATATGTAAACGAATGGCTGTGTCTGTGCTCCAATAAGACTTTTTAGAGTCAGAACCACAGCCAGAATTGAGAGTCAGCGGAGTTTTCCTATTTCCCTTTACCCTCTCAGCTTCCCTTTGCCCATGGGCACTCTTGGTGCTCTGTGCCTATAGCTGCCTTTGCACAACATGCCCCAGATTTTTTATTGCCTCTCAGTCTCCAACAAACTTATTTTTCCTGGTTCACTGTTTCAGGACCAGCTCTCAGAAGTTAGCTCATTTGAGAAACCAATTACAAAAAAAAGTGTAAATTGTGACTATATTTTTTTGCCTTCTTTAGGATGAAAGATGGCTCAGGTTGGTCTCCAAATAGAAAGCTCACCACCATTTTTCCCGTTGCCTTGTTAACTTTCACCAAGATATCAGGAATATCTCTGCAAATCCCCATCAAGGCTATTCCACAGTGCTTCAAGACCTCCACTAACTTCCTATAAAAACCAATCGTTGTCTGAAAGCTTCAAGTTTCTTCTCAACTTGGCTTCAATCGAGTCTTTGGTAATCTATTCAACTTTCTCTTCTGACGATTTTTTTTTAAGTTTATGTATTTATTTTTGAGAGAGCATGTAAGCAAGTGGGGAAGGGCAGAGAGAGGGAGGGGAGAGAGAGATTTCCAAGCAGACTCTGCATTGTCAGCACGGAGCCTGACATGGGGCTCAGACTCACGAACCAAACTGTGAGATCATGACCTGAGCTGAAATCAAGAGTCAGACGCTTAACCAACTGAGCCACCCAGGTGCCCTTCTATTCAACTTTCTTGACAGAGTCACCACTTGACCCTCTCTGCGGGCCTCGTACTGAGGTTGCAGGTGTTACATGGCAGCATGGAATAGGGATTAAATGACACTCTGGAGCCAAACTGCCTGGGCTCACGTGCTGGTGCCACCAAACTGCAGGGTCTTGGGCACGTCACTGAAACTTTACACACCTCACTTTCCTGTGAAAATGGTATAATGATGATAATATATATCTGATAGGTTAGTGTGAAGGTTAAATGGAGCAAGAGGGGTCAAGCACAGGGCTTGGCATATAATAACCACTCAGTGCATGTCAGTTATGTTATTCTCCAACAAAAATTCAATGAAGGCATCAGCATAGTCTATATTAAACTTCAGTTTGGTTACTCTGACCCCAGACAGACTGTCAGTTAACCATCAGCATTCCTTAAAGGACTGTTTGACTCCTGGAAAGAGCCTGCTGGACTCCGCCACAGCTGGATTTGCATACTGCTCCTCCCTACTAGCTCTCTGACAGCCGCCAGATAGCGTGACCTTTCTGAACTTCCCATTTATGCTTTTTACCTACTTAGCATAGCTGGTGTGAAGACCACATGGGAGAATGCTAGTGAAGTTGCATCAAATAAATGTATTAAATATTTTTATTTCAATAATGGCTTTCGGATTATCTCTGTAAACATCCGTAGAGTTCTTGGAAGGCACTAGGCCTGGTAGCAACATCTTACATGTCGGGAGAATTAGGGAAATATTTTTGGAAAGAAGAACGCTTCTTTCTAAGCAAGTTGTCTGCTTAGAACCACTCAACCTGTGTATAAGTGAAGCTGGTCCTAGATCATAGGACATTACGGGAAGCCTGATAGTCTGGTACAGAGAATCCAGAATGTAGAATAAATTAACCTAGATTTTACTCTGTTTTTACTCTGTTATTCACTCAGTGTGACCCCTGGATAAGTCACTGGTTGTCTGCTCCATCATCTGTAAAAAGAGTGGGGTTGGCCTGGTATTTTCTAAGTCTTCTTATTGTTCTAAAATAGAACCTTCAGGTGTACAGAGCAGTGACATGTCATTTTTACGTCCCCAGATCAATCTGGCAAGTAACAGCCAACCATCCAAAGTTATCAAGGGGATGGTTAATTGGCAGAAATATTTTCTTTGATTTTAACATCGTAATGTGAGTGGCAATAAGACTTGTGTTGTTGGCTTGATTTTTTTTTCCCTCTCCTTTTGTTTTGAATGATACATGGCCCAGTAAAACCACAAGTGAGTGTGAATGAAGAAAACATTCTGTGTGACTCAAAGGCTAGCATTCTTTGCTGTCACTGACCAAGGGGTTGGTTTGGAGAACAGTAAATACTAGAGGTCATGTAAGTGGGTACCCAACTAACTAAATAAGCATAGACCCTCCCCAACTCCTCATTTTATTCATAGGTTGTCACTGGTTCACGTATGTCATGTGTCAACGCACAAACTCCTTCTCTTCCTTGTATCTTGAGTATACTGAAAACATGATTTGTCTGGGTACTTCCGTTAAACTGCCAAACTGGTGTTTACACATAGACATAGTCTGAACTGATGACCAGGTTAGTCATTTAACCAAGTAACCCGATCAATAACCAGCCCATGATTCAAACCACTCGGTGTGACTGGATGCGGTATTGTGAGTCATGAATACAAATAAAATACTTGAGAGGAGATATCTCGACATCTCTCCAAAATTTCTACTTCATACAAATTTGACTTAGGATGAAGACTAATGTAATTCAATAATAGCTACATAGAAAAGAAATACCATAGGTAACTTTAAAAAAAGGAATCTCCAAAAATTTATTTTAGAGATAGTCTCTGAACTTTGAAATATCTATAAAATAGTATATATGACATAACGATCCCTTTCTCTTGAAGGTTATTTTAACTGTGATCAGGGAACTGGCAATAAATACCTTATGAAATCTCACAAATGAACACTGGCAGTGTGGAAAACCAATAAACGCAGATTTCAGCAAAACACCTTTTAAAAACTGTTTTAGGGGCATCTGGGTGGCTTAGTCGGTTGTGTCTGACTTTGGTTCAGGTCATGATCTCATGTTTCTCTGTGTCAGGCTCTGTGCTGACAGCTTAGAGCCTGGAGCCTACTTTGGATTTTGTGTCTCCCCCCTCTCTCTGCCCCTCCCCTGCTTGTGCTGTCTCTCTATCCCTCAAAAAAATAAATAATAAAAAAAAACCTGTTTTAATGATTCACAAGTGTCTGAGGTCTAGTTACTATACTGATTTTTTATATAACTTTGAATCTCATTGACTTCATTAACATAAAAAAATCACTTTCTCCCATCCACAGTGTAAACCTTAATCCTAATCCTTCTCTTCAGCCTGTTTCCAGCCTACAAATCTGGCCAATCCTGCAACCCCCTTGAATTATATTTCCTCCTCTTTCCTTCCTTTAACCACTGAATTTCTGGGAAATTAGCCAGCTGCCACAGGAAACTAAAGTGACTGTCTCAGTCACCCAGCTGATAAACTGCAGATAAATTCCAGATTTCAACTCATTTCTTCTGCATGGGATCATCTTTAGTTTATCCTTCCTCCACCCATTGCTTCCCCAGCCCTTACTACCCAATCTGCAAAGGACATTTTTACTGGATGTGTTAATTTCACACCACTTTTATTCTCCTTCCATCATTCTAGCTTAGGTCTTTAATACCTTTTGCTGAACTGCCACATAAGCCTTCCGACTGATTTCCTTGCCTCTCACTTCTCCCTTTGCACTACTGCCAACAAGCTCTTTGCAAATTCCAGCTCTGTTCATGGCATTCCTCTGAACACAATCCCCAGTGGTTTCTGGTTGCCCAGTAAATAGAGTACAAACTTCATAGCACAGTATTCAAAGTCCTCCACAATCAACTTCTCCAGTGGTACCTTTTATTTACTTACTATGCTCCAGTCAAACAAGAAGAGGACCTGAATTTTTCCGGATGCTTCAGTCGGACTGGGCTCTTTCATTACACTTGGTTGCTGTAGGTGTACAAGGGTGCTTAGAATGGGGGTGGGAGGGACTTTTTTTTTCCTTCTAATTCACACCAAGACTAGCAGCTGCCCTTGTGTTTTACTTTATGGGATGGCAGCTCGTTCTACCTCTGTCCATCTCTGCTCAAGCCACCATTCAAGATTCAGGTTAAATGCTGATTTCTTCATGAATCATTCCTTCATTTCTCTATGCTCCCTCTCTGCTCTTACTCTGCCATTTCCTACTATAAATACCTATGTATATGTCACAGCTCTCTTTCTCTATTGTAAACTCCTACATTAGCTCAACAATGTCTTAAGGCAGTGATATCTGGAGATTAATTGTGTGAAACAAATAATTTATTATTAATCAGTTCAAATATACAGAGTTGTATACTTGGAAATGGTGAATTGTATTGTATGTGAACTATATCTCAGTAAAGTTGTTTTAAGAAAAATAATTCAAATATTAATATTTGTAAATTATTTACTTAATGATTTTAAGCAGGATAGGTTACAGCATGGCAGATACAGCACACACACATTTGTATCTCCTGTTTCCTGAGATCTCATTTACTTATTTATTTTTAAAGTTTGTTAATTAATTAATTAATTTAGAGAGAATCCCAAGCAGGCCCTGCACTGTCAGCACAGAGCCTGACATGGGGCTCAATCCCACAAACTGCAAGATCATGATCTGAGCTGAAACAAAGAGTCATATGTTCAACTGACTGAGCCACCCAGGAGCCCCTCTTGAAATCTTATTTAAACAGCAGTAAATTAGAACTAAGAAGAATAAACTCAAGATAATGATAAGAATAGAAGAGTGAATCATCAAAGGAAGAGAGATTTTAATATATTTCTGGAAGATGAAAAATGGATAGAAGTCACCTTGCTTCCAGTAATAAAGGCCTAGGTAGTTCAAACTGTCCTCTCCTTGAGCGAAATAGTAAATTAGGACAAGATTTAAAAATACCTAATTGAAGGCACTGGAAAGCTAGCAAGAGAATGAAAAAATAATGAACCAAGGTCTAGAAGAAAACAGAAATTCTGAGAGAAGAACTTGGCACTGGGGGCAACTTTTCTTCTGGAAGGAATTTGCCAATTTCAGAAAAGGCAACTAAGAGGCTGTGAGGCTAAACAATGAAGAGCAACGAAGGGGACAAAAGTTGGAGTCTTAAACACCTATCTTCCCCGCGCACCCCCCCCCCCCGCCCACCTCCCCACACACACACCCTGACTTGGGATGGTAAAGAGCTCCACTTTAGGAGATAATAAACCAGATGTCTACTGTTCTAACAAGGATTTCCGGTCAGTTTCCAACCATCATAGGCTCTAGAGTTGGATTAAAGTGGTCCTGATTTATTTGTGCCCACAGAAAATGCTACTGTTTTATGGAAGAAGGGAATATTATTCTGGGTCTCAAATTATCTTTACAAGCAATGTCACAAGTATAATTTCCAATATGCAATAAATAATAACCAAGAGAATAAGAAAACATAAATGAGAACCACATAATTTAAAACTGCTAGAAACCAAATAAAGAGAAACCCTTAAAAGCAATAAGGGAAGAAGACAAATTACCTTCATAGGAAGAACAATTTGAATTACAGTTGTCTTTTCAACAGATACAATGAGAACCAGAAGATAATGAAGTGCTATCTTTAGAGTTCTAAGAAAAAATAACTGCCAATATAGAATTCTGCACTCATCAAAAATATCCTTCAAAAATTAAGATGCAATATAGACATTTTTAGTTAAGCAAAAACTTATAGTAGCAAACTCATAGTAAGGACATACTAAGTGCCCTTTAGGCAGAAGGAAATGGATCTCAGAATAAAGGTCTGAGATGTGGGAAGAAATGAAGAGCTATGAGAACAATAATAATGTCTCGTGGGATTTAAAATATATATGAGGGGCGCCTGGGTGGCGCAGTCGGTTAAGCGTCCGACTTCAGCCAGGTCACGATCTCGCGGTCTGTGAGTTCGAGCCCCGCGTCGGGCTCTGGGCTGATGGCTCAGAGCCTGGAGTCTGTTTCCGATTCTGTGTCTCCCTCTCTCTCTGCCCCTCCCCCGTTCATGCTCTGTCTCTCTCTGTCCCAAAATAAATAAACGTTGAAAAAAAAAATTTTAAAATATATATGAAATTAAAATATACCACAATAGGGCACCTGGTTGGCTTATTCGGTAGAGCATGTGACTCTTGATCTTGGAGTCATGAGTTCAAGTCCCCATGTTGGCCTAGTTAGAAATATACCACAATAGAAGCAATATAATCAAGGAGGAATATATAATATAGATAGAAATATTGTTAGTGTTTTAAGGTCCTTGAATTCTTGAATTGTTCAAGAATAGGGTAAGAGTATTAAGTAATACTAGATTTTGGTTAAGTCAAGGAAGGCATATTGTAATTTCTTGGGTAGCCAAAAAATGGTAAAAGTGTGTATATGTACCTAATGATATAGGCTTAATATACATAGAGAAAACAATTGCCAAAACTAAAAGGAGAAATGGATAAGTACACAATCATAGTGGGAGATTTTTTTACATAGTTCTCTTACCTGATAGAAACAGCAGTAAAAAAATTCAGTAAGAATGGAAAAGAGGACTATTAACAAACTGGACCTATTGTGCATATATAGGAGGCTGCAGAATACACCTTCTTTCTAAGTAAATATGGAATATTTATTAATAAAGTTTTATTATGGAAATCATATGCTGAGTCATAAAGTATCAATAAATATCAAAGTCATTGAAATGATACTGAATTTGTTCTCTGGCCATAAGAACAATTAAGGTAGAACTCAACAAAAATATAGGAGATAATCTTTGTATATTGAGAAATTAATAAACTTCTGAAAATCTCATGAGCAAAAAAGAAACCATAACTGCATAATAGTAAAAACACTTTAATTTGCTACTAATTCCATACTTAGACGGAAAATTATAGCTTAAATCAATATATTAGAAAACAAGGCTTAAAATACCAAGAGATTAGAAAAAATAACAGCCAATTTTATCAAAGAAAAAACATAATATACCTAAGAGCAAAAGTTAGTAAAGTGGGAAACAAATAGATAATGAAAAAAATGAACAAAATCAAAGGTTGTTTCCTTTAAAACACTGATTGACAGACCTGGCAAGAACAGTCAAGAAAAAAGAAAACACAAATTATCACTATTGCAAATGAAAAAGGAGATCTTATGACAGATTCTACAATACTAAAAATATCTTAAGAGATATGTTGAGCAATTCTAACCAAACTTGAAAATGCAGAAAAAAGAGACAAACTTCTAGAAAACTAAAACCTAACAAAACTGACACAGGAAGAAACAGAAGATATGAGTAGTCATAAATTATTAAAGAAATTTAATCCATAATTAAAACTTTCCCTCATAAAAACTGCAGACACAAATAGCTCCTGTAGTGAATTAAAACTATTTTAAGAAAGAACTAATGTCATTCTTACACAAACTCTTCCACAAAAAAGCAAGCAGGGATATTATGAGAATTAAGAATGTATATGTTAATTTCATTATGGGCACAGATATACATTTTCAAAAAATTAATAAATCAAATGCAACAAAATGCAGTAAAAGGATAATACAACATGATAGAGTTGTATGTACTGAAAGGATGCAAGGCTGGTTTCATGTTAGAAAATCAGCATAACTCACTACACTGACAAAATAAAGGAGTGAAATCATAGAATTATTTACATGTATAAAACATAAGCATGTGATAAAGTCAAACATCCACTTATAAGGGAAAAAACCCTCTAGAGAACAGAAAGGAACAGCAAATATTACAATTAATGATCAAACACTGAAAGCTTTCCTCTTTGAGACTATAAAAAAAGACAAGAGTGCCTACTATTAGCCATCCTAAACAACCTTGTACTGGAAATCCCAGCCAGGTCAGTGTGGCATTTTGATTAAAACAAAAATGACATGAATTCTTTATTGTTTCTTGTATGTAATTCTTTGCAATGTAATGGGACTCTGAAGCCCCTCTTGAATGGGGTTGGTCCTACATTTTGTTTTGGTTTAAAGAATATGGTGAAATTGACAATGTGCCAGTTCTGGGCCTCAAGAGCGTGCCCCCCCTCACCCTGCCCCAGCCATCTTTTTCAGAGACTTTGGCACTGCCATTGGGGATAATAACAAATTAGAGGATGAGACCAAGTTGAGTAGAACTAAGTTGGCCTAGCTGTCCTTGCTGTGGCCCTAGATATGTGAGAAACCCAGTCAACACGAACAAAAGTGGTTAGCTGACCTGCAGCTAAGTGCAGATGCACAAATGAGTACTGGCAAGACTAGTTCAAACCAGCATAAATACTCAGCCAACCCACAGACTTGTAAAAAATATGTGCTTAATTTGGGGTGGTTTATAATGCAGCAAAAGCATTATAAAACAGACAGTAAGTCAAGAAAAAAACAAAGTATAAAAACAAGTATGAAGTATGAAAAAGGAAGAACATGTCTATAGTAGTTTACAGAGGATATAATTGTGTATGCAGAAAATCCAAAAATATCTACAGATTATTGGAATTAATGACATAGCAAAGTTGATGATCTCAAATACAAAATATCAACTGCATTTTAATATAATGGCAGTATCTTAGTCTGTTCAGGCTGCTATAACAGAATTCCACAGATATGACTTAACATAAATTTCTCTCTCATAATTCTGGAGGTATGGGAAGTCCAATATCAAGGTGCCAGTAGATTTGGTGTCTGGTGAGGACCTACTTGCTGGTTAACAGACAGCCATCTTTTCACTGTGTCCTCATGTGGTAGAAGAGGCAAAGCAAGGTCTCTGGGGTCTCTTTAAAAGGGCACTGATCCCATTCATAAGGACTCTACTCACATGACTTAGTCACTCCCCAAGGTCCCACCACCAAATACTATCATGTTGGGAATTAGATTTAAACATGAATTTGCCGGGGGGGGGGGGGGACATAAAAATTTAGTCTAGAACAGGCAACAAATAGTTAATACATAAAAATTAAAAAGTGTTAAATAATATCAAATTATATATGGTATATGGGGATAAAACTAATAAACTATGTGTAAGATTTCTCACATAAAATCATAAATCATTATTGAGAGAAGAGAAGGAATAACTAAATAAACAGAAGGATATATCATGCTTATAGTTTGGAAAACTCAATATTCTAGGCATGACCATTCCTTCCAAATTGACTTATAGACTCAAGATGATTCCAAAGAAATATGAACAGTTTCCCCCCCACCCCCATAAGTTGACTATTTGAATCTATAATATGCAAAGAGCCCAGACTAATCAAGGGTCTCTTAGAGAAGAAAAACCATGTTGGAAGACTTGCTTTGTCATATACCAAGGCCTATTATAAAGGTACAGGATTTAAGACAAGGATATCTGATCAACAGAACAGAGAATCTGGAAATAGATCCATTATTACCTGATTTATGTAAATGGTAGTATTTTAGAGAAGTAGGCAAAAGATGGCCTTTTCATTAAATGGGGCTACAACAGTTGAATCTCCATTATGAGAAAATATGAAAATTGGCCCTTGCTGCACACCATTCACACAAAATCACTTCTGGCTGGGTAGAAGATCTAAACATGAAAGGCAAGAAATAATGCCTCCAGAAGATCCTAAAGGTAAATATCTATGACTTTGGGGCCGGACAAGATTTCTTAGTATGCTTTTAAAAAGTACTAATCAAGGAAAAGATTGATAAGTTGTACTATGTTAAAATTACAGACATTTTTCATCAAAAGATATTTTAAGGGAATGCAAAGACAAGGCATCTAGTGGAGAAAATACTTGCGACACATATAATTAACTATATGTAATACATTTCTCCAAATAAAAATAAAAAATATAGTTAACCCAATTAAAAATGGGTGTATCACAACAGAAGGTATTTAAAATGGGCACTAAACACATAAAAATGTGCTCAGTTATCATTATCAATTAGAGATATGTAAGGTATAAATCAAAGTGAGATTCTAATAGATACCCATTAGAGTGCCTATATAAAGAAGGCTGATAATAGCAAGAACTGGAAGTTCTCTTATGTCACAGGCATGACTGTAAATTGGTAAAATCACTTAGGAAAACAGTTTGGTATTACCTACTGAAGTGCAGTTATGTGTACTTTAGAACTCTGCAATCATAAACCTAGGTGCATAGCCCACAGAAATGCATGCAAATATACACTAAGAGACCTGGAACAATGTTCACAGTGGCAATGTCCAAAATAGCCCCAAATTGGAAAGAATTCATATTTGTCTATCAAAAGCAGAATGGCTAAGTCAGTTATGCCATATTCACAAACTGGAATGCTACATAGTCATGAAAAGGAATGAACTACATTTCTATTACACAACATAAATAAGTCTCACAAATATAACACTAAATAAAAGAAACAAGACCCAAAAGATTACCTACTACATGATTCCACCTACATAAGTTCCCAAAACCTAACTATAAGAGGCAAAATTTAACTGTAGTGTTTAGGAATGCACATGAGTGGTAAAATTATAAAGAAAATCAAGGAGGTATTTACCAGCAGAGTCATGAGAGTGCTTGTCTTTGGGAAGGTGGTGATTGGGAAGGGACAAGAGGGACACTTCTAGTGTGCTGACAATGGTCCACTGCATGCACAGATGTTTATACAGATGCTCACTTTCTGATAACTGACTGAATTGAGTCTTCTGATTTGTGCCCTTTTCTGTATTTGTATGACATTTAAACATAAAGAAAGTTAAAGGAAGTGGATGGAGGCATATCTTCAGATGAACCAAAATGTAAAAACAGCAGCTCAGAGCATGAACACCAAAGGTGCAGTTAAGTGAAACTGTTCTATTCCCAGAATGATTTCTATTTTGTCCAGGGTCAGTTATTTTGTTTGTCTTGACAATATCCTTCAGCCTGTTGGTTTTCTTCACGTCAGGTATCCTCGCAGAGATACTATCAAAAGTCAATGACACATAAAAATAGATGTTTAATTGTATAAAGTTTAAAAGGTAATCAACAAAAATTTAAATATACAATTACAATCACTGGAAGAAGTAAGAGAGAAGGGAGATAAAACTGAAATAAATGCACATCTTTCATAGAAGGAGAGAGTAAATGTTATCAATAATGATAAACCAAAGAAGATAGAAGTAAATTATCCATAGATACGATGGAAACCATTAGAAGAATTAGAAATAGTAAAAAAATGGTTGATTCTGCGGGGAGGGACTAAGGTAGGGACAGGGAGATAATGTTTTCCATTATCAACCCTCTGGACTATGTGATTTTTGTTTTGTTTTGTCATGTGCATATTACCTTGAAAAATCTCATAAGACTTTTATGAGATTCCAGGTTGAATCCTTCTCATATACTTGATTTAAGAATTGCTTCTTGAGTTTGTGGCATTATGACTAGTCCAAGAATAACATCAACAATCTGTAGATGGTGTAGTTGGTTTTCTTGTTTGTTTGTTTGTTTGTTTTGTTTATTTATTTTGAGAGAGAGAGAGCAGGGGAGGGGATCGAGCCCAGAGTCAGGCCGTGCTGACAGCATGGATCCTGCTTGGGATTTTCTCTCTCTCCCTCTCGCTCTGCCCCTCCCCTGTTCACAGGCACAAGCTCATTCTCTCTCTCAAAATAAATAAATATTAAAAAAAAAAATAAAAGAAACAGCAAGTGTTGGCAAGGGTGAGGAGCAAAGGGGATCCTTGTGTGCTGTTGCTGGGAATATAAACTGGTGCAAACGCTGTGGGAAAAAGTATGGAGGTTCCTTAAAATTAAAAATAGAAAATACCGTATGATCCAGTAATTCCACTACTGGGTATTTACCCAAAGAAAATGAAAACACTAATTCAAAAGATCTAGGCACCCCTATGTTTATTGCAGCATTATTTACAATCGCTAAGATATGAAAGCAACCTAAGCGGTCGTTGATAGATGGATAAAGAAGTAGTATATATATGCAATGGACTATTACTCAGCCATAACAAGGGATGAGATCTTGTTATTTGTGACAACATGGATAGACCTGGAGGGGTATTATGCTATGTAAAGTAAGTCAGAGAAAGAGATACTGTGTGATTTCACTTACATGGGGAATCTAAGAAACAAAACAGATGAACAAATGAACAAATAAACATACAAACAAAACCCAGAAACAGACTCATTGATATAGGAAAAAAAACTGGTAGCTGCCAGAGGGGAGTGGGGTGGGGAGGTGGGAGAAATAGTTGAAGGGGATTGAGAGATAACAGACTTCCAGTTTTAAATAACAAATCACCACAGATGAAAACTTAAGTACAGTAAATTTAGTCAATAACAAGGTTGTATAGTGACAGATGGTAACTATGTTTATAGTGGTAAGCACTGCACGATACATAGAAGTGTTGAATCACTATATTGTGTACCTATACTATACTTCAAAACAAAAATATTTATATTAGAATAATGTTAAAATCTATATATTCTAGATATTTAAAATTTTTTAACGTTTATTCATTTTTTTATTTCTTATTAAATTTTTTTTTAATGTTTATTTATTTTTGAGACAGAGAGAGCATGAACAGGGGAGGGTCAGAGAGAGAGGGAGACACAGAATCCGAAGCAGGCTCCAGGCTCTGAGCTGTCAGCGCAGAGCCCGACACGGGGCTTGAACTCACGGACCGTGAGATCATGACCTGAGCTGAAGGCGGACACTTAACCAACTGAGCCACCCAGGCGCCCCTAACGTTTATTCATTTTTGAGAGAGAGCAGGAGCGTGCAAGTGGGGGAGGGGCAGAGAGAGAGAGAGAGAGAGGGAGACACAGAATCTGAAGCAGGCTCCAGGCTCTGGGCTGTCAGCACAGAGCCCAATGTGGGGCTTGAACTCACAAACCACGAGATCATGTCCTGAGCCAAAGTCAGATGCTTAACTGACTCAGCCACCCAGGAGCCCCATATTCTAGATATTTTTTAAACAACAAAGTTCACTTGTGTTTCTTCTGCTCTGTCTGCATACCTTATAAACATTTCTTTGGGGTGAACATCTGAGAAAAAAAAATCAAGGCTCATTTTTTTTTTTTTTAAAGTTAAGTTTAACTATTTAACTTTTCCTATATTTTTTCCTCGTAAAAAAAATTTCTGAGATCTTTAAATGCCTCCTTTCATTATTTTATCTCCGTAAAATGTGGGTATTAAAATTCTCCCCTTTATCACTCTGAAAACGATTTTTCTCTATTTCCTCCAGTTAATTTTTCTAAAAATCTGGGAACTCCCATTGTACTATCTGCCAAGTATTTTAAAGTAAAAAAAAATGTTGAGAACATCTGTTCTAGAGAAAAGGTCTTGTAGGGTTTTTTTTTTTTATTTTGTTTTGTTTTGTTTTTTTTACCTCACACAGCAATCTTACACATTGTTTTGCATAGAGGAGTTGCTCCAAAGCTGTTTGCTGTATTGAATCATATTGAGTATTATAATATATGGTATAACATTATTATAATAGGACTAGCCCAAACTGGAGTGAAAAAAATCAGAGTTTATGGTATAAGAAAAGTGATTAATCATGTGTAACAACAGAATTGAAATTTTCTTGTCAGATACGTTAGTATAACTAAGTGAAGTCCCTCCATTCATTTAAGTGCATTACTGGATGTCCACTCTGTGCCAGGCACTACCCTAGGCTCTGTGCCCACAAAGATAGACAAGACAAGATCCTTCCTCTATAATCACTCACAGCCTAGTGGAGGCGGCCAACCAGAGACTGGGAAGTTACTAAACCACAGGACGTGGACTATGGCAGGTCCAAATTTTCTGTCCCTCTAACTCCTTTCTATTTACTGCTAAGGTGATGAGAGTAAAGAAGCAAAAGCTTTATCAGCATAATAATTAGCAAGAGAGGGGTCCATCTGCCTTATAGAAAGACTTAGGCTTGCCCCCTAAACACAAAAAATTATCCTGACCTAGGAGACCTTGAGTGCACTCCTTTAGGATGGGGGCACTCAGCAGTGGAACCCTGACTCTGGAGAGATGCCTGGAGGGTCTCTCAGGAAGGAGGTGGATGCCAGGGAGAGGTGAGGTAGAAACAGAGTCCTGGATTTTCACAGGGGCAGATTTTGCATGGATGGACACAGCAGGAAAAATAAATGTCAGTATTCATGATTGGCTAATGGCAAGGTTGTCTGTTACCCCCCTAGACGTTGAGGTCTTCGTTACTCCCATGAATGATGGTTACTGCTATAGTGAAGATGTGCTCAGTGTCCCACAGCTACGAAAAATTGCCCCACTCAGGCTGCACTGCAGATGTGGGGAGGGCAATGGAGGTATGAGAAAATGGTTGGGAATATGAAAATTGTTCAGTAAGGCTCAGACATGCACCATGTGTCCATAGAAGCTGACCCGTTGCAGTGCTTTCTTATGAAATGACAATCAGTCAACGACCATGATTGTTCTTACCCTCCGCAGACTTGGGGGGAGGGGCAGGAAGTACAGCTCAGTGCTGAGCAGAAGATGCTCCTTTTGAGGATGAGGAATAAAAGAAAGGGCAGGCTGCGTTGTCTTCCTCAGGAACGGAGTCCACAGGTGACAAAGATTTATAATACTCATCTTCCCCATCAAGCACTTTGATTTGGCTGCAACAAAGAAAAGAGTTTTCAGGAAAAAGAGAAAACAAATGCCGCAGTCATCACCCAGGCAGCTAACAGTGCATGAGTACTGGGAACAGGGCTGGGTCCCACCCCCGGAAGGGAAGGACAACTTAGGGTACCTCAGTGTGACCCAGAACTCAGGAACTGACTCTGATCCACCAAGCCTTTGCCTCTGGGTCACAGACTGATAAAGGGCTGAATTTAGTGGCGTCTGGAGGTTGTGATCGTATTACAACTTTTCTGTCTCAATTTACTTGTCTGTCCCTGTTTGGTTCCTAGATGAGAAAGTTCCCCCCTGCCTTCCTCCAGTTCTCAAATTAGTACCAGTTAGCTATGTCACTGTATTCTCGGTCAAGATACTAACAATCAAATGGGCCACAAACTCCTTAGTGTCCTGTGTCTAACCACAGGGGGAAATTTTCCTCTGTGTATCTTTAAGGCCCAGGGGTAGGGTGATGTGGGAAGTGGCCTGTTTGCACTGTGTGGAATGCTCTCATCTGTGAGAGAGTTTTATACAATCTGCTATGACTGCAATTAGGAGGAAACTACAATTTCCTGGGATAATTATGAGAAATAACATTTGCCTTTAGGTGGCAATTTCAGCCTTTTTGGACAGAACAGACTCAAGTTTTATATAGCTGCTACTGTGAAAAGTAGTTTCCAGTGTCAATAATAGTGGTGATATCCCCATTTGCATATTTTTAGAAGCTCTTCTGGAAAGTTTTGCATTTTCTGTAATATCACAAAGGACCCCTTCTGTTTACAGTTGCTTAGAACTAAGAAGACAGATATTTACCCAAGTTTTCTTGGCTTCCTTCTGCTCCCTTGATATTCTAGAGTTCCCTGTGGAGAGGGCCAAGAACACACAGTCAAAGCAAAGCAGCAAGTCGTTAATTTTTAATTCAAAGTGATTTTGTGTTGAATGCAAGCAGATGCTGATAATATCAGAAGTCACAGCATAATTTTTTTGATCAAAGGGCTCAAGTGAGCCTGATGAAGCATGCATCTTGCTCGTCTTTGATAAACCACATCAATTATTCACCGTGAAGGCAGACATCCTGACATGAAAGCAACAGATAAAGAGCCTAAGCACATGTTCAAGAAGAGAGCATAAGAGAGTGGGGGTGGGGCTGGAGGGGCTGGAACAGGTATTAATAACAGAATTATTAACTGGAAACAAAGCCAGTGAAACAGCTTTATGGCCACTTTGAACTCACATTTAACTGGTTATAGTACATGGTGTCCTCAGGGCTACTCAACATTTTGGGCTGCTGACATCTTCGGCGAGGTGTTCGCTGCTTCTGTACAAGACCATTTTCTGAAACTGCAACAAGACAGCAAAACTTTACTGTAAACCATCTGAGGCATTGGGAAAATTAGGTAAAAATCGCTCTTCACATAAATGCACTTAGTGGAAACTGTGTCTCATTTTAATGGGCATGCTAGAGCTCTGCTAATATTGGCAGAAATGTCATCCTAAAACACATACACACACATAGGAATTGCTAAGTGTAAACAAGGGCCACTGTCTGTAACTTTGCCTTCATCTCTCTTATCTAAATCAGAAGTCAAGAGTGACAGAAAGCAAATTGGTTTGTCCATGCTGGTGAAGTAGAGGTTGGTGGCCAGCCTTTGTAGAGCACAGAGTCCTATCTTCATGGGATAACTCAGGACAATGAAGGCAATCCGGGATAGTTTGCACCACATCTTGCAGTGAGGGTTCAAAGACATCTGGAGCACACACCCTCTTGGGTAGATGAGAAGCAAACCTTTTGGTGGGATACGTTTCGGAGGGAAAATGGCTTGAGCTAGTATTTACTGAAATGCTTTGAACAATACCATTGATCCATGCAATCTCTGGAGATAGCGTAAAGGAGAAGGGGAAAAGATAATTGCATGATTTCACAGAGCAGCCTCTCTGTGTTAGCCCCGATTTCAGAACCCTGGACCAAGAGTGAACTGGAGTTTAAGAAACCACGTGTCCAATGAAGTCATGATTTATTTCCCTTCCAAGCAGATGATTTTTGTGGAATCTGCTGTCCTTTTGGCACTATATCTGAATCAGGATTTAGCAGTTTTAACTTCTTGCCAACACACACACACACACACACACACACACACACACACACACCAGAGCTGCCACACAATACTGTTTATGAATGTTACAGTCCAGAGAAGAGTTCTCACTTTCCTGGGCCGAGTGTGTATCATATTCATAAAACAGGGTTGTAGAATTGTACCTGGAATCATAGTTTCACTTCACTAGAGGTTCTTACTATTTAGGGAAACTCTGGGGGAATTTTCTAAGTGAAGAATGACTCAGCAAGAACCATTATGAATAGCAAATTATCAGTTTCCTAAGTATGAAGTTTCACACCTTTACTGTTCTTGAACTGGAACCTATCTATATTGGCCAAGACTGTTAGAACCATACAAGGATTTAGGAACTATTTATTCTAAATGCCTATTTTTTATTTTTTTTTTTGGAAAAGAAAACAGGCCCACGAACGTTGAATGACTCATCCCAGATGAAATGGGAGAGTGAGGACCTAACCCTAGACTCTTACCTCCTGTTCTGGAAGCATTCTTTTTAAAACTATAGCATACTGTCCTTCTTAACAAGAAACTTTTTTTGTAAGCTAAGATCTAAGTAAAAGTAAGCTCCATCATGCTATGTTGCTTGCAGAAGGTTCTAGTAGCCATTAAAGATATCCCTGTACACATCTTCAGGAAGTCTGGGTAGAGGGCAGGACTCCAGTATCTTGGGCTGGCATCATCCTCAGAGTATAAGGAATTCAGAATTGATATGGGTTCTTTCTGCTACTTCCAACATACCTACCGCCTGCTTGGTTTGTGAAGTCCATATGCTGTAATATGGTAGGACACAAGGTGCCCTGTCTCATCTCCTCTGATTTATAGATTAATGAACAGAAGTGTATAGAGTTAAAGTTGCTGGTGTGAACATGCACTAGAGATCTGACATCTATTCTCCCTTAGACTTCTTAACGTTATGGGAATTCCAACCTTGGAAACTCAAAAGACTGATCTTAAATAGTTTCTGAGTTCAGCTGGAGTTCAGCCCAGTTCAGCTGGACTTCATATAGTGTTTACATTTGATCAGAAACTTTTATTTATATTCTCAACTGGGGATACTTAATTTAAGATGTGGTTCTCAAATTTTGTTCTCGATGAATTTGCTATTCCATGGGTGGGTATTTTTTTCCTGATTTTTAGAACTTAGGAATTAAGTTATTGGGCATAATTTTCACAATTTTAGCATTTCTCCCATAAATTAAAAAAAATCTGTTGGTGTCTGATGGTATCTATACTATACTAGAATCTAGTATAAGCTGGTGTCTGATTTAGCATTAAATTTTAATTTTAATTATTTTAACTTAAATATTTCCATGTCTCACAATGTTTTACAGAGTGCCATAACTTACAAGAGTTTTGCCATTGGAACAAATTTGAATATCACTGGTATGTGATCAATAATAAGAAACCAAATAAATATTTGGGAAATGAATCATTATTTAATAAATGCTGTTGAATGGGGCACCTGGATGGCTCTGTTGGTTAAACTTCCGACTTCAGCTCCTCAGATCATGATCTCACAGCTCATAGGTTTGAGCCCTGCATCAGGCTCTGTGCTGACAGTTCAGAGCCTGGAGCCTGCTTTGGATCTCTTGTTTCTCTCTCTCGGAAATAAATAAAATGTTAAAAAAAAAAATGCTGTTGGAACAATTTGATAGTAATATACAAAAAGTATAACTTAAATATAGACCTTATAAGGTTTATCCTATATGTAAGGTACTTTGCTGGATATTGTGGGGAAAACAAAGAAAAATAAGACAAGGTCCCTGCCTTCAGTCTAGTAGACAGCATTGAGTCTTAAGAGGTTAAGTGACTTGTCATAAATTAGTGCTGCTGGGCTCAAGTTAGTGTTAAAAATTTTTTAAATCTTTTACTTTTCTCAATATGCTTTTTGATTCTTACAGGCCACAATAAATTCCAGATGAGTTATATAGTTAAACATTTTAAATATTCCTATAAAAACCTTAAAGGGAAATGAAATAGACTATTTTAACTGTGGAAGAAAATATTAATGACAAAGATGGGTCCAATTAGAGTAAAATATTCTGTATGATAGACAGTAACAAAACTAAGATGAAAGGAAGTGCAATAGAAAGATAAAAACAAATTTATTTTTATTTATTTATTTTTAATTTTTTTTTAAATGTTTATTTATTTTTGAGACAGAGAGAGACAGAGCATGAACGGGGGAGGGTCAGAGAGAGGGAGACACAGAATCTGAAACAGGCTCCAGGCTCTGAGCTGTCAGCACAGAGCCTGACGCGGGGCTCAAACTCACGGACCGCGAGATCATGACCTGAGCCGAAGTCGGCCGCTCAACCGACTGAGCCACCCAGGCACCCCAAAACAAATTTAAAAATATATACACACAAAAGTCTACTATCCATAATGTGGAAAGGCTGAGGTGAGAAAAAGATGGAGAAAAAAATCACATACGTTGAAATATACAATGAAATGAGATATTGAAAAATGTGTAGCCATCCAGACAAAGAGCTTCAATTAAAACAACTACCAAAGCCTTTCTATTAATTAGGATAAATAAAAGATCAAAAGACAATGTGGGAGTGGCCCCACATACACAGATGAATCCATAGGCTCCACCCCTCCTGACGTGCAACTTGATGATAAATAGTGAAAGCTAAGCAACTTGTGCCAACAAACATGTCCCAAGGAAGACAACCAGAAGAAGAAAAAAAGACAATTTGTACGATGGTGTAAGATTTTTTTTGCATTGGAAAAAGGCTAGAAAGATGATAAATATTTAATAGTTGGGGAGAAGTTAACTGTGAGATATGAATGTTGGTGTCATACCACGAAGGCACCAACAAGGATAAATTTAAGGTATGCTGTTGATAAATGAAAATTCAAAATTCAGGAAAAGAAGCAAATATAAAACAGCATATAGGACATTGATGAAATCTAAATGTTTATGTACATTGAGAAGTTTTTTTTTTCCTTTAAAAATTAAAAAAAATCAATAAGGCATGTAGGGCAAAATTATTCTTTGATTCAGTAGACAAAGAAACTATAGCTAAGAAAGATAAATCTGGAAGTGGCAGAGTCGAAGCCACAACCCCTGTCTTTTGAGCCAATCAGTTTGCTTACAGGAGACATAAAACAATCTGGCAATTACCTAGTTCATTTGATTAGTTTATGTAGACAAAATAGGCAATTCAAGTTTGAAGGTAAACATTAGTATATGAGTTATTTGAAGACAATGTTAGTATTCTGAAAGTGGCCTATTCTTACTTCACATAAGCATTTGTAAACCAAGCCAAACTCTCCAGTTTGTAATCCTCTGGAGGCTACCTCCCCATAAAGCTTTTCGAAAGTATATCACGTCATGAGTACTATTTAACATAGGTCTCTTTCCCCTTCAAGAATCCCTTCTTTTCCCCTTGCACCTTTTGATTTCATATTTGAGACCCTGAACACACCTTTCTCTTCTGAGCTGACACAGAACTTTGTAATAAACAGGAGATATACCTGTCATAAAATGGAAGAAATGTAAATGACACCTCAGTGAGGAGCGCTGGGACAGGTATACTTCTCTCTCTAACCCCAAGTCACCATACTCTGCGGCTGCACAACTGGCTGAGTCCTTAGTGAGAGACAAACAGCTGAATTCAGTTGATGGCTTCGTTACATAACTTCAAACAACTGGTTTGGAAATTTCATATTCCGGTTCTTTTTATCGAACATGCAGGTATATCCAAGCTAGAGTTGCCAGATCAAATAGAGAACACCCAATTAAATTTGAATTTCAGATAAACAACCAATACTTTTTTTAATCTACTAAAATCCTGTGCGATATTCAGGACATACTTGTATTAAATTAAAAAGTGATCAGTTATTCATTTGAAATTCAAATCTAGCTGGGTGTTCTGTAGTTTTTGTTGTTGTTAAATCTGGCAACCCTAATTCACAAGCACAATTTCAAGTCGCAAACAAGGCGTTTTGTTCCCTCCTAGAGTCTCAGAGATGAAGAAGGAAACTATTTCCTCTGCTCTAATTGACTTGCTGAGTTACAGCTATTTTGGCTACAAATGCTCTTCTCTACACTGTCCCCTAACACTTAGGGTTTCACTTTTTATCACCCATTACAGATGTGCCATTCTGATCCATCTCCTAGCAGGATCGTAGTGAGGGAAGGACAACCACAGTGAAGGCAGGATGGGGCATACAGCCCAAATATTTCCCTGCTTAGTGGGGCAGTATGAACTCTGGGCCCCCATGGAATGGACAGGTAATGGGCAGGGTTCCTGGGAGGAGAGAGAGAGAGCACACCAGGAGAACCATGGTCATATGCACCCTTCCTGTGGGCCCTCAGCAGGCAGGAATATGTTCTGAGTGGCAAGACTGCCGATCTATCTGATTGCCATTTTGTGGATGAGCCTTTCCTAGGGTCATTTGCCAAGTAAAACATCTCCTTGAAGCAAATAGTGTTCAGTGTTCTAGATTTACAGATGGCAGATCCCATGTGGGGTTACTAGATATTTCCCTGAGGCACAAAACAGAATTAAGAGTTATGCAATTCATTTACAGACTTCTGTCAACTCTGCATAAAGGGAGGTACATCATTTCTGTGACCAAAGTTCTCAGGGCAACTGGAGGTGACAGTAGCCTAGCTGTCAGCTGGATTCTCTTTCTCCTCAATGATAGCCGACCATGCTGCATGGCACCCCGGTGACACTTAATGAAACAGCTTCCAATGAGATGACTTGGCTTTTCTGGCTCTGCGCCTCTGCACTTATCATTTCATTTTTATGTATCAAATCTTGTTTT
Organism: Lynx canadensis; assembly: GCF_007474595.2. Taxonomy (NCBI): domain Eukaryota; kingdom Metazoa; phylum Chordata; class Mammalia; order Carnivora; family Felidae; genus Lynx; species Lynx canadensis. The sequence goes on along the minus strand of NC_044310.1, from coordinate 159,005,055 downwards.
ACAAAGTAGCTTTTTATTTATTTCATCTCATTTTGGGAAGGACAACTAACCCCAAAGAGATAACAAAGGCATAAGGAGATTAAGAGATCACCATAGCACGTTAGAGACAAAGTCCAACTGAGAATTCAGGTTTCCGAATGTCCTCACCGATGATCATTTTCTTTACATTACACAAGTTGTTCAGTTTTTAGAAATACTGGTGCCCAGATCAGGACCTAGCATGGATATTAAAAAAAAAAAATCTCCTTGGATAGTTCTAATGTACAGCCAGGGTTGAGAGCCACTATACTAGACCATACTAAATCTTTCCTTAACAATAAGAACCACATTGGCAGAAAGCCTGCGATAATCTGCACTCCCTTAAAAACGCAGTCTAAGGAAGAATCTTCCCAACGTGTTGTAAACCACTTGCTCCTGATATACCCCGAGGCATAGGCTATTTCAGGGATGCTCAGAGTCTTGACAGGGAATAGGAGGGAAGATATTATGCCCTGGGAACTCAGATTTTCAAATTTAAGTCACGACACGGGGCTGATAAATCTCTGTGGTTCAGCCCCTTCCTTATATATCTAAGGGGTGTGAACCCAGGGAGCTTGGGCCCCTCTGCTGGTCTCCCTTCAGAGCCAGGGCTAGAACTCAGGTCTTTTGATTCAAAATCCCAATGCCTAGGCCATGGCGTTTACTACAATGCTTGTTCTTTTACTGAGACATTCTTATAAGTTTTCACCTCACCATGTCTAACTTCAGGAGGGACTAAGGAATTCAGTGGGTTTTTGTAAAACATACGCACAACCAGAAAGAGAGATTTTCTCCTGGGGTGCATGTAATTCAGATCTTCCTTTCTAAGATGAAAGGAAAGCTACAAATTTTCCCAGTTGCCATGTTATGTCATGAACAATCTTCTTCAAAATTGCAGAATTGCTACAAAGAAAATATCCCTGAGTTAAATTAGTGCCTGTGGAAGATGGTGGAGTTATAAATTGTCTGTGTGGAATTTTCTCCTTACTCGTTAGGGAAGTAGTAATAACTTCCCCTAAAACTATTTTAGCTCAGGGCTTGGCATACATTTAACAAATAATGAATGAATAAATGAATGAATGAATAAATGAATGAATGAAATGGTGACCATTCACTACTCTTGTCAAGATTTATTCCATCTATGTGGCCCCCTCTTTGGTTCTGTCAATCAGGATATTATTGCCAAGGCTTCCAATAGGAAGAGGGCCTTTCCTATCTTGGGACACCTCTGGGGAGACTAATCTACAAAGGAGGGAGATGAAGTCAGCCTCTTAAAAACAAAGTTGATTAGTATTTTTTTCCTTTAATATCCTTTCAATACTTTTCTAGGACTATGCATTCACTTTTCTTAATAAAAAATTCTGTCACTTATTTGCTACTGCTTTTTCCCCTTACTTAACAATAAAGTCATAAGTATTTTCCGTGATATTAACCTACCTTAAAAATAGTATACTTTGGGGCACCTGGGTGGCTCAGTCAGTTGAGCATCTGACTCTTTTTTTTTTTTTAAATTTTTTTTTTCAACGTTTTTTTTATTTTTGGGACAGAGAGAGACAGAGCATGAACGGGGGAGGGGCAGAGAGAGAGGGAGACACAGAATCAGAAACAGGCTCCAGGCCATCAGCCCAGAGCCTGACGCGGGGCTCGAACTCACGGACCGCGAGATCGTGACCTGGCTGAAGTCGGACGCTTAACCGACTGCGCCACCCAGGCGCCCCGAGCATCTGACTCTTGATTTCAGCTCAGGTCATGATCCCAGGGCAATGGAATCAAGTCCCAAGTTGAGCTCCAGGCTGAGCATGGAGCCTGCTTGGGATTCTCTCTCTCTGCCCCTCTCTTCTGCTTGTGCACACACACTTTCTCTCTCAAATAAAAATAAAAAATAAAACAAAAATAGTATATTTCATTTACAGTTATATCTTTTTAAGATTTGATTTTTTAAGTTACCTCTACACCCAACATGGGGCTCAAACTTGTAACCCTGAGATCAAGAGTCACATGCTCTATCAACTGAGCCAGCCAGGTGCCCCTAGAATTATATTTTTAAAGTAATAGATAAACATGACGTTCAAATAAATTAAGCAATGAAAAGTCCATCTTTTTGCCCACCCCATGTTCCCTTCCCCTAAATAGTAGGAAATCCTGGAACAAGTTTTTTGTCTTCCAGATTGGTCTAAATGGCATCATTTCTAATGGTTGTATGGTATTTTATTTAATGGGTGATACATGATAAACTTATATAATTTCCCATACTGGGCATGGAAGTTGATTCCACTGTTTTTTGATAAGTAATGTTTTGAGGAACATCTCAGAATGTGATCTTTGATAATCCACATTGTTTTCTTGAGATAAATTCCTAGAGGTTGAATTACTGGCCAAAAAGTATATGTATTAAAAAAAATTTTTTTAATGTTAATTTATTTTTTGAGGGAAAGAGGGAGACAGAGCGTGAGCAGAGGAGGGGCAGAGAGAGAGGGAGACACAGAATCTGAAGCAGGCTCCAGGCTCTGAGCTATCAGCACAGATCATGATGTGGGACTCAAACTCACTACCGGTGAGATCGTCATCTGAGCTGAAGTCAGACACTCAATTGACTGAGCCACTCAGGTGCCCCAAGAGATTATACATTTCTAAAGGTCCTCACCAGCATGGGAGAGCATCTTTAAGAAAAAGTCTGATAATTCAATAGGTGAAAAATGGCACATCATTTGTGTTTGGATTTTCATTTCATTGATTACTTGAGCAGATGAGTGTCTGTCTTTTCCCCCTCCCCATGTTTATTACCAACAGTGTTTCAGGATTCCTCTTGCGCTGGAAGCAGCAACAAAGTTCATAGGTCCTGCCTGACCTAAAATGGGTGGGACAAGTTGTTGTCTGTCTATTGTGATGGCATGATAGCTGAGAGTTCCCACTTGCTAACAGGTCTGGAGATGCCTCTTTTTAAAATTAGTGTGCTGTAGGAAAGCATTTCTCAAACTTCTGTCATCATCCACCTCTTAAACATTTTTTGCTATATTCAAGACACCTGTACTATTCTTCATGTAGTATTTTTAAAATAAAAAATTTTTTTACTTAAATATATTTCTTTAAGAATGAAACTTTATTCACTGCTGTACTAAATAGAAAGCCAGGGTCATATGCCATAAATAGAAGTAAACCATAAAGTGGGGCACCTGGGTGGCTCAGTCGGTTAAGCCTCTGACTTCGGCTCAGGTCATGATCTTGTGGTCAGTGACTTCGAGCCCTACATTAGGCTCTGTGCTGACAGCTCAGAGCCTGGAGCCTGTTTCAGATTCTGTCTCTCTCTCTCTCTCTCTCTCTCTCTCTCTCTCTCTGCTCCTCCCCCTCTCGTATTCTTTTTCTCTCTCAAAAATAATAAACAGTAAGAAATTAAAAAAAAAAGGAGCAAACCATAAAGTAAATATAATGAAAACAGGACAGTACTATCATACGTGAGTTAGATTCTGTTTCCCACAGAATGTTCTGGGCTTCTTTAAAGGTTTGTTAAAAAGAGAGGAATTTAAGACATATTAATACAGCTACGATTTTCTCCTAAATATGAAGACTTTAAACTGAGAATTGATAAAGGAGTAGCTTTCTTTTACATGACTCAGTGTTATTTAAGGTCACATCCACACACTATTTAAAACTGACCTGGAGATAACCAGAGGCCCATGTCCCACACTTTGGAGAAATAACAGTGTCGTGAAAGAAAAATAAAAACAGTGGGTTTAGAAAAACTGGAGTATGAATCCCACCTCCAGCACTTATTGGAGGTCTGAACCTGGTGATGACGATCACCCAGTCAAGGTTGTAGTGAAGATGACAGAAGATATATGCAGTGGGAAAACCTGGCAGACGCAGGGGTCCCTCAGGGGTCACCATAATTGTTATATGAGAGTGGTCCTTGACCTTGGCTGCACATTAGCAGCATCTGAAGAACTTACAAAAAAATACAGATGCCTTGGCCTCACCCCTGGATGTCCTAATTCGGTTAGTCAGGGGTAGGGCTCTGGCATCACTGCTTTAAAATTTTTTTTTTTTTAACGTTTATTTATTTTTGAGACAGAGAGACACAGAGCATGAACGGGGGAGGGGCAGAGAGAGAGGGAGACACAGAATCGGAAGTAGGCTCCAGGCTCTGAGCCATCAGCCCAGAGCCCGACGCGGGGTTCGAACTCACGACTGCGAGATTGTGACCTGAGCTGAAGTTGGACACCCAACCGACTGAGCCACCCAGGCACCCCATCACCACTTTTAAAAACAGTCCCACCACCTGTCCGCTTCCAGATGATTTTAACTTGTAGCAGGGCTGGAAAACCTAACGACTTAACCCTTTCCTGAAAGCTTAGGTTGACTGTGCAGATTAGCTAGCTGCCATCTTAAAAAGCTGGCGTCGGGTCAAAGAAGTTTCAGTTGGGCAGAAGAAATTCTGGGAAGGGGACGCAGCTCCAGTAGGGCTCCCAGCCTTGTCAGGTATTTGCTTTGTGCTGGAAGCTGCATCACATGGCTTGAGCTCCAAGCGGACACTAATTTCCCTGGGCGCTGGGAAAATCATTTCTCTTACTCCAAGAGAACAATTTTGCTGACCATGGGAACATTATCTCTGGTTTCCAGAGGTATGATGTCGCGCAGTGCTCTTCTGCAGGTTTCGGTATGAATGAATGACAAAGCTGAAAAGCCATTCTGACCTACTAAACTCCTTTTAAATCAATCATAAATGTAGGACAAGAACTCTGGGGTGTCAGGAGGGTTGGGACTAGTAAAAAAAAATGCTTGAAAGGCACAAGCTTAGTATCAGCAATGGGTTGCTATTGGTGTCTTTCCTTTTGTTTTACTTTGCATACTACTAACAATGTTTGCATCTTGTCCCATCTCTCTGCTTTTAGGAATTTTAAAACTGTTTACCTGAGGTCTCACAATATGCCCTTCCAGCCAGATGTCTTCATGTGGGGATGGCTGACTTCATCTGTACTGTCCCTGACAATGGCTGTTCCCTAACTTTGGCCTTGTGGGTAAGGGGGTAGGAATTAAGGCCAAAATGGCCACCCAAACTCTGCCCAGTAGAAAAGAGCATTAATTCAGCTTTTTCAAAAATGTCAACATGAAAAAAAATCTAAGACCTGGATCTGATGCTTAGCAGACCTACAATACCAGGCAGCAGGCTGGGAGATGTCATTTCTGGAGCTCCTAATGAGATGCAAATCACCTAGTGAACTACTCCGGAGCTGGGAAACAATGTCCTGGGTAAAAGCAGATAAAAATGGAATGAAAGAATGTCTTTGAAGATTGGAACGACATTTTAAATGCTTGAGGATATGGGACACCAGATAGTGCTGGTTTTAGTAAACTAATTGTGACTGGGTCTTTGATTCCTTGTGGCAGAGGATCCTGGGGCATTCATCCCCAGCTCTTTCTTGCTCTCTAAGTTGGAGACCTGGTCCCAGTTCTTGCTGTTAGTGTGCAAAGGGGAGGTCAGCTATCGTGAAACCAACACCGGACTTGGGGTCGGAAGGCCTGGGCATAGTTCAATTTCTGGAACTTACTGGTATGTGACCTGGGTGAATTGCTTCCTTTTCTGGCTGCCACATTTTATCTAACATAGTGATTTTTCGACAAAGGGTGGTGGTGCAGCACATCACACATGTTCTGTTATCCTTGAAGTCATACTCCTTCCCAGAATGTGAGTGCCTGTATGTAGTGAGAGATGAGCCTGATGAGACTTTCTTGCATGAAACCAGTGTGAAAGCAGGAAAAGAGAGAGAACCATTAGCCAAGAGGTTCTTTAAAGTCTCTTCCAACTTTAAGATGCTATGATTACAGAGTTCCAGCCACTCATCTTCAAAATGGACATAAATGCTGTTGACCCTATTGGCCTTGTTGGAATTTAAAGAAGACCAATCAAAATGCAATCAGGCTTTAGGGAGAAAACTTCTCCATCACTATACCAGAACTTCATCATAATAGGATTCATTCAATTAAAGAGGAAGGCTGCACAAGGGGGTGTTCATCCAAACCCCTTTCTTGGTCACTTGGTTACTGATGGACTAAAAGACCACATTTAATCTCACCCAGCCTTCCCAGCTGTGAGCAAAAACTGTAATGTACAGGTGAATACTGTGCAGCTGTACAAACACTCGCCCAGGTTCACAAATTCTAAAACTTTTTTTCATGTAGAGAGCAGTCATTAGTATGATTGACTTGGTTTGGGGGAGATTATATGCACAAATGATTGGCGTGTGTGCATGTGTGTATGTGTGTCACAGAGAGGGAGAGAGAGAGAGGGAGGGAGGGAGGGAGAGAGAAATTGTAAAGAACGTATATAATAGACCAAATGAAATGAAATGTGATTTTTGTTTGCATTAAACTAATGAGATGCAAAGTGAAATCAATGCAGTATTAGTGGTAAAAAATTAGATTACTCTGGTTCTTTCAGTTTTAATCTCCAAAAGCCAATAAAATAGGAAGTATCTGAGGGAAATAAAGTTCAAAAGAAAATAACTACATTGGGTTACTGTCCCATTTTATGCTTCACTTTGGACAAAGTTGCCTTAGTACACTGTTAATTAAATTTGGTTCAACTATCCAGTACACCTTTAGGATTTATAAAAATAGTGAGCCACAAAGGTCTCCGTTCTCGCTCAGATTAAGAATTTAGACTGCAGTTCTTCCAGGTCATACAGAACTACTAAATTTCTTTGTCTTGTTTCTTACAATCTGATGTGAACTTAACAAAATCCATTATGGAAAGTATACACAGATGGATGACCTATCACACCCCCCCCTTCCCCTTTATTCTCATGGGAAGTGATCTTGTCATGAGGAGGTCATAAGAGACCTGAGTCTCTCCATGGGACTCAGAATCTCTCAACAAATTAATGTCATCAACATTTTTCCATTTAAATCCTACTTCTCTGAGTTCATTTGACCAGTATAGCTATAGGCACATTCTGGCATGTCACGAAAAAAAATAAGCCAAGCTTAACAAAGTAAATACTTACAGCTATTATCAGCATATCTGAAAATAGGTATCTCTTGTGTTAGACAGTGATTTAGGCCTTGACAACAAAATTAATCACCAGGCTTGTCTGCAGTGATTTTGTATACTGACACATTCGAGCTGACAGTTTCAGTGCAATTTAATTTTAAGTTTCCAAGCTAACATGTTTCAGGGGATCCATACCAGCAGTTCTCAACCCTTGGACCCTAAAGAAACACTCTTTCAGGGACTCTGTTATCTTGGCTTAGTCCAATAAAATATTCATGATCAGAAACCTGGTAGCATTTATCTGACAATATAGAGAGAATCATATGAACAGGAGCTCTCCACTGGAGTGATCTTGGACATCCGTGATGGTGCCGGGAAATGCGCCACTACCTCCGAAAGGGCGGGAGGTCCTGGCTGACTTGGCACCTTCCCACTTCCAGCTCTCACTGCCTCTCACCCTGCATGAGCTGGGAACCCAGCAGAGTGGGGTTAAATGGGTTGGGGAGCCAGTCCAGCTGGGGGTCATTAGCAATCAAGGACCAGCATTAAAAGGCAGCAGGAGACTAAGGGTCTCTGACAGGCTTGGCTCCATGTACCATCTGGAAAGAAAGAGGCTGTTGAAGCTGGATTAAAAAAAAAAAAAAAAAAAAAGAACTTCATGGAGACCCCTTCTTGGAGATACAAACATGAACAGTGATGTTTTTCAAAGTGAGTCCATTGTTTTTGAGAGTTGGGCCAGGAAACCAAATTTTCAGGTCAATCTCTGGCCATAATGACAATTCACTGGTGCCTGGGTTGGGACCAACCCAGGAATTCTGATGGTTTGATAATGGCTAGTAATCAGAACATCCATGCTGGATAATGAGGGAATGGGCATGTTTGTAAGCCTAAAGTGTGGAGGCAGGCCTCATACCAAACACTTAGCGGAATTCTACACACTGTAGTACGATCTGTGACTAAAAAGAGAAAACCAGACAGCTTTACTTAGGGTGTGCCCAATATTGATTATTTAAGATGTAATTTTTGAAACAATAAAAATTTAAAAACAAGCAGGGACTCACTTTCTCAGGTCATTCTAAGACAATCTGTACAAAGAGGTGTTAGTCATAGACACCACATGTTGCATATACTTGGTCACTGACTTGACTTACATTATTCATTAAGTTGCTTCTCTTTTTTTTCCTTTTATTTATTTATTTAAAAATTTGTTTAACATTTATTTAATTTTGAGAGAGAGAACAAGTAGGGGAGGGACAGAGAGAGAGAGAGAGAGAGAGAGAGAGAGAGAGACACAGAATCTGAAGGAGGCTCCAGGCTCTGAGCTGTCAGCACAGGGTTCGATGTGGGGCTTAACTCACGAACCATGAGATCATGACCTGAACCAAAGTCAGACGCTTAACCGACTGAGCCACCCAGGTGCCCCTCTTTTTTCCTTTTAGACTTTTGGGTGTCCCTCCTCCTTAACTATAAATATGTAAAAAAGAAAAAAATATTTAAAATACAGTATTTTATTTCTTTTGATCATAGATTGTTAGACTTACAGAATAAAGACAAGTTACAATGTGATCTTTAAGATGTATTACAATACTAATTTAGAATGAGCTGCTAATCTCATTGTAAGAATCACTAATATCATATTATAGTTGAATTCATAAGAGGAATTTTCATTCTAGCTCATTATTGTGTACTTCTAACAGAAATCTTCAGAATACCTTTAGTTCTGATTACAAAGCAGCCAGAGCAAGGAAAAAGACTCAGGCTGTTTTTGTTTTTAGATGGTGAATATACTTTCCTGATATTGTTAAGAATGAATGGTAGCTGAAATTATCCTCATAAAGCCTTTGGCAAGGTCCTAGATGCCTAGTCTGTGGAAAAAGTAACTGGGAAGATCTAGGACACTGTACTCTCTCAGATTCAGGGGGGTGGGGGGTCAGATAACATTGGTTTCTGACTCAGATAGTGGACATCATTTGGAGAACAAATCAAGTGGTCAATGACCAACAGAAATATACAATTCTGAGAGTTGAATCTCATTTTTAATCATCCTATCCTAAACTTTGGATAAATTTATATCCATATTGGCCAGCCTGGCAGAGATAGTGTTTTAAACACATTTTTAAAGTTTATTTTTTTATTTTGAGAGAGAGCAAGAGTGTGAGCATGTGAGCGTGGGCATGGGAGGGGCAGAGAGAGAGGGAGAGAGAGAGAATCCCAAGAAGGCTCCACACTCAGTGCAGAGTCCAGCACGGGGCTCGATCCCATGAACTGTGAGATCATGACCTGAGTCAAAATCAAGAGTTGGGACGCTTAGCTGACTGAGCCACCCAGGCGACCCCAGAGATAGTGTTTTAATGAAAGCTCCAGTCACAAAAAAACAGAGTTTAAAAACATACATCCAAGTCCCCAGAGAGAGAACATTGCGAGCAAACGCATGGATGAATCTTGTTCTTAAGGTTCTGTAGTTAGGGTCATGCTAATTTTGATAGTTCTTCTGAAAGCTTTTAGTTTTCCTAGGTATACAAGTGTGACTATGTGCATGTGACTTTTAAATAATGGAAACCCAGTACTGATTAGAGTTATGGGTCCCTGGGAATGGATATGGCAGGTTTCTTTTGAATAGTTTGACAAAAATACCCAAACCTGATGCCTACTGCCCAATCTCACACTAAAACTTCATAAAAGATTTATATGCTGATTTAGTATGGAAGACAGTTTTAACTTACTCAGGTTACCCACCTAAGAAGCAGAGAGTAGAACCCAGGATTCATTGGGCACCAAAGCCCATGCCCCTTTTGTTATGGCCTATTGCTCCCCTACACTCTACTTGTGGGAGAGGTAGAAGAGTCAGGGGACTGAAGCGAGTGGGGAGAGCTTGAAATAGATGCAGAATGGAATGAGGGTGGTCTTGGTCTGGGACTAGTATTTGGGGTATATTATAGGCCCAGCTAGTATTGGAGACGAGTATTTTGTGAGTGGTACCAGACTGCCTAGGCAGGTAGGCTTTTCAGCAATAACTCTTAGCAGTGCAAGTATAATGCAGAGGAAGAAGGATTAATCTGAAGCTTGGGTGTTCCGTATGGTGGGTGGAAGGACCTAGTGTTTGTCAGAGTAACTGAACTCTAGTCTAGGCTGAAGGCAGGTGGAGGGGAAGCCAGCAGATCCTGGGAGACTGTGGAAGAACAGCTAAGGTAAGGGTGAGAGAGGTGGAAGGAGAGGCTGTGGTCCTATGGGGAGCGGCTCTTGATGGGTCAATGCAGCCATGGAAGTACATGCCTGGGTGGAAAATAGATGAAGGTCATTGGCATGAAGGAGTAGGGAGCAGTAAAGTTTAGGAGATGGGTAGATGGGATGGCTGCGAAAAAAATCTCTCTAGTTGGTGGTGAGATTTGGGAATGGAGAAGATGATAAACACTCACACATTCATTGAATGTAAAATGACCAGGATAAGGTCAGCAAACAACAGGAACACAGGATGATCGAAGGGAGTATAGATAGCAATGGCAAGTTAGCAGGACATGGATGCCACCCCTGACCCCTCCCCCACCCCAAGATCCTGCTGATGCGGCTCCACTGAAGACTTCAGGAGAAATGGTGGCCCGCAGAATGGATAAGTCAGAGGAGAGGAAACCCAGGAAGCAGTGAGATAAGCAATGAGAGCATAGGGGACTAGAGTGGCCTAAGTTTTAGGCAGTAGCCAGTGGTAACCTGCATGCAAGGTAGGCTGGAGAAAGTCAGCCTAAGGTATCACATGGAATAACCTCTGTTGTGAAGTTCCATCAGTGCCAGTGTGAACTCAGATCCCTGGGCAGGCACGGAAGCTAAGGGCCAGCAGGCTAAATGGTTCAGTGCTCCAAACCACTGGTGCAATGTTATTTTCATGCTCCTGTAAAGTAAATACTGAGTATGGAAGTGAGATTAATAGAGTTTGATTTATTGCTGATAGACTAGTTGGGGGGAGTTTGAAAAAATGGGGGTGAGGGTAGAAGTCCAGGTACATGGGGAGAGAGGCCAGACCTTGGCCTTTTCTTTCCCATTACCAGATTAATCTCCTCTGGCTGCCCTGAGTTGTGGCCCCTGGTCCCAACTGCTCTGTGGACTTCTACCCTTTGTAAAGTGAGAAGAAAGACATCAGGTGCTCATGTCATGCTCTGCTAAGAAAGGGTTGTGGTGTCCTTATGTATTATGGAAATTAACAATCTCTCTCTCACTCATTTCAAAAACACGGGGTCTTCCTTGTCAACAGTGCCTGCCATACGTCTTGGTGCTGTGGGATGAGCTCAAATACCAGTTGTCATACTGTCCCCAGAATCATGACTCCCTCGTAATCCCTGGCTCCACTGGTGAGTGTGGGTCAGCATGTCTTTTTCTCCCTGATGGTGAAATCTGTCCCTTATTGCTTATTCAATTCTATTCAGGGCCTATTCTGTGCCAGGCCCTGGGCATGTGGCAGTCAACAAAGATCTCTGCTCTCAAGGAACTCACCAGTTGGTGGTGGTGGGGGTGGGGTGGGGGTGGGGGTGGAACATAATAAACAATAAGCATAATGAATAATATGGTATATGTTAGAAAGTTATGCAGATTGTTCACAACAAAATAATAGGGCAGGGCACATGACTAGTCCATTGTCCTTAAGGTCCCGAGCACTGGTACTGCTGGACTTCCTTTCCCAAGGTCTGATGACACCCCCACAAACCCTCAGATGCAAATACACACCATAGGTGACCCTCTCTCCTCCAAACTTCACCTGGCCATTCATATGCTCTTCCTTGTAAAATTTTTGGTTCATGGCGGGGGAGGGTGGACCAAAGTTGTAGGAGCAGGTGACAGAGAAGATGATGCATTGGCATCTATGCTAACTGGCAGAAGTGCCGCTTTGTAGGGAAGGAGTGGCTTAGTCAAGGCTTTCTTTCCTGTCCAGGTATCCAGGGAAGGTGTCACCCAGGAACCCATGCTGTTACATGGGTGGGACTCAGTGCCCATGAGACCGGCCTCAAGATCCACTAGGATACTAAAAACAACATATTTTTGTACTCTTCAAGAAGGATTCTTGGGCTAATGAGGAAACGAAATGAGATTCACAAAAACCAATTCATGAAATTTGAAATGTGCCCATTTTGATGGAGGCCCACAGAGGAAGAAAAAAAAACCCTGCTTCAATCTCTACATTCTCTGTAGCAACGCAAAATAAGTCCATAGGCCCCTCATTGAAGCTACAGGGAGGGAGAATTTGACACGTTTCCTACAAACAAGGGAAGGTATATAGAAGTTAAATGTGCTACACCCAAGGTTACTATTTTCAAAGATTTATAAGATTTTCTTGCTGGTCTCTTTAGTGTGCCTTCTTTTATTTATTTTACTGAATGCCGTAGCAGGAGGCTTTTCAATTCTGCCTTGTCCTCTCCCACCCCTAAAGAAGGGAACCCTCAAAGAGGAAATACTGAACTACTCCTGATTCCATTTCTGATCTGCAGAATTTTCATAGGTCCCAATGTCCTCGACACTCCCGTTTTGTGCAAATAAAGTTTTGCTGCAATACATGTTATCCCGAGAGCAGGTTGATGGGGATTCCATTTTGCTAAGTGACTCTGGCCCTTGTCCTTAAAAAATAAACAAGCAACGCATAATCACTTAAGACATATCACTTGTTGATAGAACCTTTCTTTAAATAAGATTCCCCAATCATGGGTTAAATGCACTGCTTCTATGCAATGCTATGTAAGTAATTTTGAGACAGAATGCTTTTAATCAGCCAAATCTCTGCTTCATAAGGATCTAGGTGGTGCCTAGTCTAGTTGCCAACACGGCTGACCTGCTAATTCTACCCATTCCAGAACGTGGTTGTTTGTACTCCTGATGAATTTGCCATGCTGTTAGCTGGGGTTAATCTGCGAGTCCTGCGTGAAGGTTAGTAAAGTGCAAGCCATGCTTATCCTGCTCCTAAAAGGCAAATAGACTCAGTGACTCTTTCTGACCTCCCGGATCTGCAGCTACTTGCTTCAGAGACTTTAGTCTCTTTTCTGTTATAATACAGCTTTGAAGAGTATATTTCCAACTCTGTCTCCTTGTACTGAGAATTATATAAACTGGCTTCACAATATATAAATTGCTCTATAATTAGAGCAGGCATCTCACATCAAAATATGCAATTCAGATTTTATCTACTACCGAAATGCAAAATTCTCAAGAGTGCTGAGTTATGAAATTATTCAAACACAGAAATTAGCATTTTAAAAGTTCTCAACTGATAAAAAAGAAAGTACTATACTCTGCTTCTTTTCCCTGTGTATAACTTGGTAATAGTAAGTAATAGGATATTTAGAGCCAATACATTCCATGAAGTAGAATGATACTTAAAGATGGGGCAAGAGGTAAAAAGAACATTTTAATTTACTTGACAGAGCTACCATAGCTGCAAAAAGGAATGTATGTAGGTGTCTCATTTCTGTTAGTCAAGACCCCCAGGGAATTTTTGTTTAGAACTTGATAGAAAATTACTGATCACCTGAGAAAGGGCAATAATTCTGTCAAAAGAAGTCAGACTTGCTGTAAAGTCACAGAGATCTCTGTCTTGGTCTCCCCTTCTGAAAATTAGCTACATTTAGCAACTGAACATGATGAATATAATGGAAAAAAAATTCTCCAGGTGGACTGTTTTGCCCTAACATCTCTTCCCCTCTGATTTGGTTAGAGAGCCTCCTCTTTCCTGTGGGGGACACATTCGAGGTATTTGCATGTGGCTGATCTCCCCTCCTTTCTCTCGTCCCCAAGTCAGGCTGAACATGTGGCCCAGGCCTGGCCCAGCAGAGATCCCCTTTCCCATCCACACTGATCCATTCGAGGGTGGGCACACAAACAAGGCAGGGCTGAAGTTCCTCTAAGAGATCTGAGATAAGGGCACTGGAAGAGAGAGTGTACACTTTGTCCCTTGGGACCATGAGATAGGATCAGGGCTGTCAGCGGCCATTTTACCAACACTGAAAACTAATAGTCCCAAATGGGTGAGAGATGGAGAGGGAGAGAGAGGAGGGAGGAAGGGAGAGAGTGGGGGTGGCGAGGGTGGGGGAGGCACAATGACATTGTTTGAATTCCAATAAATATGTTTTGGCCTAAGTTAGTTTGAGATGGGTTTCTGGTTCTCATATTTAAATGAGTCCTCCCATGCTTTTTACGAATGAGTAACTTACATAGTTATTGCCCTTCCTGATAATCATTAGCTTTGACACTCCACACCTGTACCCAGTGAGGAGCACACTGGGGTCTTTTGCCTAAGCCTCTCAGACAGGTCTAGTGTATCATGGATTGGTCATTAGGTCCTTTAGAGCCATTAAAAATTAGTATGTGGCTATTCATGAAGGAGTCCCCACTTATATGGCGTGTGCGTGCATGGGTATGGCACTTCATTACTTTAATATTAGCTAGCGGTAAAACAAGCTAAGTGTGTCAGTGTAATTTGTGAGACATCCATTTCTTATTAATGAAGTAAACAGAGGCAATTGTGAGGAAGCATGAGTGAGGAACCCTGCAAGCACGTGGGCGATTTCCCACCTACATCAGACGAAACATGAAAGAGCAACTCTTAATTACAACCAAATATTAGCTCTGGCTCCTGGGAACTCATCATCCCATCTCAAGGTCTATATTTATGAAAATTTAAGCAATGTCTTAAAACATGTTAATTTGTTCTTTGTTTATTTCTTTCCCTGACAGATTAATTTATTCCAAGGGACTTTGGTTCTCAAGCGCTAATATATTGATCGGGCCCATGTACGACATAGCTAATAGCCTGGGGAGGAGATTTTGGTGGAAAACAAAAGTCTTTCTTGTACTTTTCCTTAGGTAATTAACTTTTTATTTGTGGGCCCTGGAATGCTTCCAGTTTCCTCTGGATTTGCATCTCTGACTTTCAGATCAATGGTTGATTTCATGAGAAAGAGGCTGGAAGCACTGAAAAAAAAATTACACTTCAGGCTTGAATGAGCCAGTCAGAGCACACTGAGGCCAGAAGAAAAGTTATGTGTTTTTTTCTACTGGGTGATATCTTTCTAAGAGCTTCCATGTGAAGGACATTTAGACAGTCATAAGAATCTGAAGTGTGAGAAATACTGTTTATCATTTATGGAAACTTCTCTTGGTGACTTTTGGATCCTTTAGTCTTGTATAATCCCACTGGAAACTCAAAGCAATGCCCACAAAGTACCATCCTTTTAATGTCTATTACTTGATGCTCAGTCATTTTGTAGCCCACAAAAGGTACTGAGAAGTTGTGGAACTTACACACTATATGTATCTGTATCTTGCAGAAAGAGAGAGTACCTAGCAAGTAAGAAATGAAATTAGCCCAGAACCTATATGTTCCCAGACAACCTGATGCTTATAAGTATTCATATCATTAGACTAAGTAGAATAGAAAGCCTCTGGAAATATACCTGTCCCCCAAATTGGCAACTCCTTAAACATCCTTGGATTTTGTCTATAGGTAGTTTTAATTTTTTAAAAAATGTTTATTGATTTTTGAGAGAGAGAGACACACAGAGTGTGAGACAGGGAGGGGCAGAGAGAGAGGGAGATGCAAAATTTGAAGCAGGCTCTGGGCTCCGAGCTGTCAGTACAGAGCCCGATGCATGGCTCGAACTCATGAACTGTGAGATGATGACCTGAGCCAAAGTTGGATGCTTAACTGACTGAGCCACCCAGGCACCCTTGTCTATAGGTAGTTTTAAAGGTGTACAAGTTTAAAGCAGTATATCGGGGGTGCCTGGCGGCTCAGTTGGTGGAGTATGTAACACTTGATCTTGGGATTGAGGTTTTGAGCCCCACATTGGATGTAGACGTTACTTAAAAATAAAATCTTAAAAAAATAAGGCAGTACATCAGAAGTCAGTTACCCCTAGTTATGTTATTTCCCCTTTACAAACCAAATCTTTCTAATCAGCAAGCAAAGTAGAGAGATTTCTGTCTCTCTTAGAATTCCTGATTTCTACATGCTTTGTGCCTTCATCTAGAGCTTCTCATCAAATGCAACAAACCTATGTTATCATAAAATGCTAAATACAAGTTAGAACACCAATGTAGATATTTTTACTAAAATGGCATAAACCTAATCCTATCTACCGCTAGGATATAGTATATCTGAAATTTAGACACCTACTATCAGATGAAAGCAGTTGCTCAGACTGACAGTAGTAGTTTGTAATACTTTTACACCAAATATTCCTGTTGCTATCCCCAACGTGCCTCTCCCAGCAGGAAGATTCACATCCCTGCCCTGCTGAATGCAGGAGTGGCCACGTGACTTCCCTTGGCCAGTGAAATATACGTATCTCAAAAGGAGGATTTCTAGGTAGAAGCTGGGATGTGATTGGCCAAGTCTCTGCCACAATTACCAGCAATGATCTAGATAGAAATTGCTCCACCAGCTTGGGTGCTTGAGTGAAGATGACACAGAGCAGGGCTACAGCTACAGCAGGTGTAACAGAAGTGAGGAATTAAGCCTTTGTGGTTACAAGCCACTAAGACGTGTGTGTGTGGGGGGGGGTTTGTTTCTGAAGCATAATCTGAACTATTCTGACACAATAGCTTAAACTAAACATGTACACTTCATTAGACTGTTTCTTAGTTTGAACCTTATAACATTGCCATTTGGTAGCAAACAAACGATCTAATAGGAGCAATCTCATGTGATTCAATTTAATATAATTGAGAAAAAATTGGAATATAAATTTCTATTCATGAATGCTTTTTCTTCCATATTTAATAATTACTTAGTAAGAGAAGAGAATATTTATTACTTTTGTTCTTTTTATAAAGAAGATCATAGCAAAGCTAGAAAAAGTGCTGCACAAAAATACACATTCCTAAATCCACAGTGAGAGCAATAATCAATTGATAGTCTTCCATGCATCAGTTCCTAGGGATGCACTGGTGAGCAAACAGATGTGATCCCTGCCTTCCTGGAGATTTCATTCATCCTAGTGATGGAGTTCAACTCTGAACAGGTAAGTTACTACAAATCATGATAAGTGCAAACAAAGAGACGAATAGGTTATTTTTAGTGGGAATTATATACGAAAGAGGACCAAAGAGATAGCTCCTCAGAAAGGTGACAGATAAGTTGAGGCCTCAAGAATGACAGAAGTCAGCCATGTGAAAAGAGGTAAAAGTGGGGGTTGGGGAGCATTCCAGGCTTAGGGAACAGCATATGCAAACACCATATTCATGCTCCTGAGGCAGGTCAGATCTGACCACCAGAGCTGGACTGTAGTGAGAAAAGGGATCATAATGTGTGATAAAGTTGGAGAAATGGGCTGAGGACAGGTTATGCAGGGCTTTGATGGGACGGAGGGAATTTGAATTTTAAGTCAATGGGAAGCTACTGAAAGAGAATAGGAAGAAAAAAGATAGAGATAGTTTATTTCTTATCATGGATCACGATCTTTGGCGGGAGTCCCATACCAGTAGAGGCAGAAGAATGGAAACAAGAAGACCACTGACGAGGCTACCGCAGGCCAGAGGTGATGGCTGTCTGGACCAGGTTGTGGTGCTGAAGAGGGAGAGAGATAGGCAAAATAAAGATATTTGTAGGAAGTCAAAAATATAACCTGCTGATGGACCGGATATAGAGGGTGAAGGAAAGGGAACAATGAATAATGACTTCTAGACTTCTGGCCTGGGTCCTTGGGTGGACAGGAAACACCAAGGGAAGACTAAGGTTTCTGAGGCCATGAGGAAATCGAGTTCATTTTTGGACATGTTGAACATGAGATCACCTGTGGAACATCTGAGTGGGGGATGCCAAGTGGGAAGCATGTCTAGAATCCAGAGAAACAATTTGGGCAGGACGTACGAACTGGCGAGTCGTCAACCCATCAATGGAATGTCAGGTTTGGGGAATAAATGTAAAGGAGAAAAAAAGGTTTTCAGAGGCCCAAGGAGCTCTAAGATTTTGAGGTTTTAGTAGGAAGCAAAGAGCAGTCATGAGGCTGGGGGAAAGCCAGAGGGGTGTGCACTGAGTCTTTACAGGCACCGACAAAAGAGAATGGTTTATGAATGGTGAGGTGGTCAGCTGTGTCAAATGCTGCTGAGAGGTAGAAGGAAGGAACAGAGAAGGTCCTCTGGATCTGGTGACCTGGAGGTGTTTAGTGACCCTGACAAGTGTGTTTCAGGAAGAGGGATGTGCCCAAGGGATTCTGCAGGGGAGGGAATATAGGCAATACATAGAGTAAAAAATGTTTTAAAATTTGGCTAAGGGGATAAGAAAAGAAGAATGTGAGAGGAGAGCCCAGAATTAACAGTATTTAATAAAGATATACTATAAAAAATATCTTGGAAATGATGGAGTTTACCTGGAAGCTACCAGATTGTTTTCCGCTATCAGGAAAAACATAGGCTTGAGAACTCATTATAGCGTTGCACATTTGCTTTATGTGGTCTCTATCTGCAATACCACGTTCCTCAAGTGTCATCTTCTCCTCCACTTTCTTTTCCCATATTTTTGGAAGAATTCTGTTTGGGTCACTTTACTTAATATAGCTTTTCTATCCTTGCCTTTATCTTATTTTGTCTCTTAAGTTCTGAAAACTATGCTGTCATAGTTCTTGCAAGAATATTCTTCTGTTTAAGAGGGTTTTATTTTTTCCCCCTAACTCCAAAAAATGCTGACTTACTTGGTTTCTGTATCTCTTGGTACAGCTCCCTTCCCTCTTAGCTTAAGGGTTATTAAATGAGAGTAAAATTTCATTACAAATCTCAGTCAACAATGTTTAATTAATATTTTTAATTGAAAAATTCACACACTTTAGGTATAGGAAAAAAGTCAAATAGCACAAAAGACTGTAGAGAATGAAAAATAAGTCCTCCCCAGAACCGTAGTCCCTACTCTTGAGGCATCCATGGCCATTCCTGTATCGTGTGAAATAGCCTATGTAGATATAATCCTAAGGCTGCATAGCTCCTGTCCTTAAAACAAAACCATAACCCAATAAAACCTCAAACATGAGCATATTTCTTTACTCTGTGCCTTGCTTTTTTCACATTTTGATATAACATGGAGGCTATCCTATAAGAATACATATATAGAGATAACGACTCATTCTTTTCCATGGCTCCATTTTTATGGCTGCGACATCATTTAACAAGTTTTCTACTGATGAGCATAGAGATTTTTCGTAACATTTTAAAACCATAATATGTTCTTTTGAAATTTTTTTAATGAAAAAAAATCTTTTAGTGTTTATTTTTGAGAGAGAGAAAGAGAGAGAGTGCGAGCAAGCTGAGGAGGAACAGAAAGAGGGAGACATAGAATCCAAAGCAGGCTCCAGGCTCTGAGCTGTCAGTGGAGAGCCTGATGCTGACATTGAAAACACTGACTATGACATTTATAAAAACAATCCTTTAGAATAAAGAAGTATGGGTTATCAAATGGCTTATGCAGCAAGCACTCGGTGTTTTGCTTTTTCTTGGATAATATGCTATTGGATTTTTTCTTTTTTTTTTTAACGTTTATTTGTTTTTGAAAGAAAGAGAGACACAGCATGAGTGGAGAAAGGGCAGACAGGAAGACAAAGAATCTGAAGACAAAGAGGAAGACAAAGAATCTGAAGCAGGCTCCAGGCTCTAAGCTGGCAGCACAGAGCCTGAGACGGGGCTTGAACTCACAAACCACGAGATCATGACCTGAGCTGAAGTCAGATGCTTCACTGACTGAGCCACCTAGGCGCCCCTGATTTTTTTTTTTTCCCAGAATGACAGTCTTCTAAAGATGCTTTCTTTCACATTTTATAGTACATGGGCAATTAGTATTTTCAATTTCAACAATACTAGTACTTTTATTTGAGTGAGCTTTTTCATGGATCTAATATTATGGAAGCAGAGTGCTTTGTAGGCTTTCCCCTAGAATCACCACTAATTAGGAAGGTGTATTTCAGGGGCAGGGAAGTGGAGAAACGTAAAATAAAGCTTGATTGTGAAGGTTTGGAAGTCAGTTTTAAAGATTGTGTCTTTTATCTTGTGGACCCTCGGGAGACACTGAGGCTTCTGATCAGGAGAGTGACATATAGTGCTGGCAGAGGCACGTAGAATGGATTGGAGAGGGACAAAAGGAAGAATAAAAAAGGACACTGCAGTAGTGTAAGCAGATGAAAACCTTGGCTGAAGAGAGAACAGCAGAAACAAAAAGGAAAAGGACCTAAGAGTGAATCTTAACCCTCTTTCTCTGCCCCTGCACCCTTGTGAAGTAAGACAAATACCATTAACAGTTATTCACGCTATATTAAAAATTTTGTTATGGGGTCCCTGGGTGGCTCAGTTGGTTAAGCATCTGACTTTGGCTCAGGTTATGATCTTGCATTTCGTGAGTTCGAGCCCTGCATCAGGCTCTGTGTTGTCAGCACAGAGCCCACTTTGGATCCTCTGTTCTCCTCTCTCTGCCCCTAGCCTCCAATCTCTCTCTCTCTCAGAAATAAATAAACACACCAAAAACATATTAAATTTTTTTTGTTGTAAATGCATCAGAAAACCCAATTAAAAGACTAAGCCATCAAAAGTGTCACAATAAATCATTAAATTATATATAAACAAGGAAGTGATTGTCTTCAGAACTTTGTATTGTGTATGCTGAATGGGATGCTTTTAGCTTTTACCTTCCTGTCATTGGTACCTGGTCATAAAGGAGCAAGGCAAGACCTCCAAGAAGGGAAAACAGTCATCAATGATGACTGATTTATGAAGTTAATCATTTGTGCTAGATAAATTCTGACAGTTTAAAGGTAAACATTTCAAGGATATTTATATTAAATCTAAATATTAAAAAAGTTTTAAAAATGATAAAAGAAGATATGGGTGAATATGCAGTAGGCACTTTACTAAATTTAAATGTATTGAATTTAAGCAAAGGCGTAACATGGCTAGAAGCAAAGAGGCAGAGAAGAAATAGATCCTGCCTTTAATAAAAATTAAAATAATAGCCTACAGTTATATTATTATAGCTTATTAGGTACCAGATTCTTAGCTTAGATCTGACAGTGGACTATTTCATCTGATTCTCACAACACTATAAGACTGATACTATTATCCCCACTTTATAGATCTGATCATTGAAATGCTGTGCTCAAATTCACAGGACTCGAACATGGCCACGTGACTCCAATTTGACTCCTGAGCCCATGTTTTTGCCACTATGCTGCACACTTCTTCACTGGCCATCCTTCACCAGCAGGTAGACCACCTGTGGTCTCAAAAGACCAAGGTGCCCTGCCTGCAGTCACAAATGTGATTCTTAGAAGGGTTGCAGTGTTGAATTTCCATACAGGATAGCTGAATTCCCACGAAGCTTCAGGCTAAGCTAGTAGGCTGAGAAACTAAAAAAAGGAAGAGTTGCCATAAAATAAATGATCTTTTGGGCATTCTTTCTAGTGACCAAACTGTACTTTGTTTATTCAGATGGAGGTGGGCCCTGGTGCCAAGCACGGTACATTGCAGGAGAATTCGCTTGTGAGGCCCTTTGATGTCACATGCATCCCAGGAACACCCAGCTAAAACAGAGAGCTGCTTCGTGTTTATGCCTCTAAACAGAACCATTTGAGTACACAGACCAAAAGACCTGATCTGGGAGCACTGCGTTTTCTCCAATAGAGTGATTCATTACTAATGTCTTCATTTTGGACACCGCAGTTGAATGTGAAGCCATATGCTTTAAATTAAAAGCACACTAAGCAAATCACAAGTTTCTCAAGATGGTGCTTAAAGTCTGTTTTGGCATCTGCTGGTTGCCAAAAGACCCATATGATCCTGTAATTAAACAACAAATATTTTCTGCAAAATCAATCATTTTTGCTGTCTCCAAGTGCTATGATTATGGTGTTTAGATGCTGTGTTGAGAAATAAGTTGCACAACTAGACCCTTTGCAAATTGTTTGTTCCCTATTCCAATATTGTCCTGATCTTTCTCTAGCCATTTTATTACAATTGATTATATCAGAGTCAAAGCTTTTAGTTGCATAAGCAATAAACAGCAGAACCACAAAGCCAGAAATGTTGGCAGCAGAACCACCACTAATAGGTACTATTATATCTACTTCACCATGACATTGGTACCAGAATAAGTCCGGGGTCTTGGATATAGTCATCAGAAACCAACTGAGACCACCCTAAGTTAAAAGGGAATTACTGGAAGGAAGTCAGGGATTCACAAAATTGATGGGGAGGCAGAGAACCCAGCCTGGGCAAGAAGTAGGATCCAGGGGCACTATGGAGGGTCAGGGAATTTGAAAAGAGGCCTGGCCACTGCCACACTGATGATTCCAACCTGCCATGTCCTTGCCTCGTTAGCTCAAGAGTCTGGGGAGCACCAGCCTGGAAGGGCCTCTTATAAGGGCTGCTCTGTAGCCACTCTATAGTGGAAGAGAGGATGGTGTTCCTTACTTCCCATCTAGACAGTGGGGAGATTCCCCAAGGAAGATGGGGGTGCTGAGGGTAAGGCAAGGTCAACACTAGAAAACCAAAGATTCTGGTACCATGGAGACCATTTTTTATTTTCCAGTCATGTTTCCCCATCTAAGTAGAAAAATTTGTGGACAACTCCATGAGGGTCACTGAGAGGCAAAGGTAGATCACAGTACCTAATGAACAGGGGCTGGCAAGTGGAAGAGACTTCTTTCTGAAGAAACATAAACTTATTTCACAGGCTTGTGGCTGGAGAATATAAGAACAATGGCTTCTCAGGCCTACTTCAGTTTGGGAGATTGCCTTCTACAAAACACATTGCTTCTTACCGCCTTAAAGGACCCTTTCCACTGTAAAGGGCAGATGGTGTAGTCGTGGTGCGGGTGAGGTGCAGAGGAAAAGAACAGAGGAAGAGATACTTATTTAAAATGAGTCATTCTTCCTCCTATGAACCGTTTGTGTGGGAGAAAACATAGTCAGAATTAAGGAATTTCATGACCAAATCCAGTCCATTTAGGGATGGGCAGTAATGCTTATGTATGTGAAATAGCTACAAATAGTGTTCTGCATGATTTGCATTGTGTTCTGAGGCCCAGCTGAATTTAGGTAAAGCAAGCTCAGATGAAGACAGGCAGAGGGAGCCGTAGGGGCTGGTAATATCCTCCGAGGGACCACCTAGTAGGTGAGATGTGAGGGGCTCAAGGGCCAGCCTTCTCCCAGACCTGGTACCAGGAAGGATAGCTTTCTTTAGTGGGGGAGGGGGGTGGTTTAAAATAGGGATGCCGCTCAGTATGATTGTCATGGGGCTTCTTAGATTATTTCAGTACTCCGACAAACCCAGCCAAAATCATAAATAGGCTCATCGGAACTTCGAATTTGTTTCCTCTTGGCCTGAAATGAATTCACTCAATGTAGAGGAACTGACCATATCATGCTGGTGGGTTGAGCCCTAATGGCGACCATTTCTATAATTAATAAAGTGGGAAAGTTAATTTTAGTAAATAAATTATACCCTTAGGAGAAGACATAAATTTCAAAATATAGCAGCCACAAGAGAGAAGAATAGAAGGTGTTATAAATGGCAAAAATGTTGTAAAACACCTGGACTCAGGCATTTATACTGCAAAAATCCCTGCTAACATGCAACCATATTTGGGAAGAGTGGATTCATTAGCAATGGTGATCACAGAAGCCTCAATCATTCATTAGACTAGCTGAGAAAAGGGCAGGGTTGGTTAGGTAAGAGTGAGAAGAAAGACCTATGAAGGCCAAGATGACATGTTCTCTGGAGCTGGGAGACCCAGGAATACCCCTAGAGGGTACCAGTAAACAAGAAAGGTGCAAAATTAAAGGGCTGTAGAGACACAGGGTCAAGAATGGTTTCATAATTTAGCTTTGCCTATCTAAAGCTGTGCTAGACGGCTTATCTTCCTCATGGCCACGATGTTCCCATCAACCACCTGGCCATCTCTAAGTAAGACAGTAAGTAGTAGTTCATTTTTTCAACACCTCCTACATGCTAGGGCTGGACTGCCTCATTGCCATATGTTACCTTTTCTCCTTGCCACAGCCCTGCAAGATGGTGGTTCTTGCTCCTACTTTACAGATAAAACTTCAGCTCTGGGAGGGTGACTTGTCTGAGCTCTCACAGCTAGTGAAGGCTGAAGCAGCTGGGATCGTTCGACTCCAGAGCCCGAGGAACCGCACAGGTATGCTGGAGCCAGGGGCACAACTTTGTCCTCAGGCCTTCTCCACATCACCCTCTTAGCTGAGACAAGTAGCCAATGAGGATTTTTTAAGAAAATATTTATTTTTGAGAGACACAGAGACAGAGCGTGAGTGGGGGAGGGGCAGCGAGAGAGGGAGACACAGAATCTGAAGCAGGCTCCAGGCTCTAAGCTGTCAGCACTGAGCCTGATGCAGGACTCTAACCCATGAACCATGAGATCATGACCTGAGCCAAAGTCCGATGCTTAACCGACTGAGCCACCCAGGCGCCCTGCCAGTGAGGATTTAATAATGACCTTCTGTGCCCATTACTGGGCTGCTTTTAGTCAAATAGACAGAAAAGTGGCAGATGAAAGTGCAAATCCAGCTCAGGAATAAAGAAGTATATGTGCTGGGAGAGTGTGTGTGCATGGAGCAGGCTGAATCACCACAGAAAGGAGAAAGGCTGCCAGGAGGGGGCGGGACTGAAACACCCTTGGGGCTGGGGTTGGGGCAGGTCTCAGCTTGACACACAACTGATGGGCTAGCAGAGGGCTGCTTGGAACCTGCTATCCTTAGGGTAATGATGTCATAGCACAAAGCTAGCCACTTTATTGTTTATTCCCCAACTACACAGGGTAAAACTCCCATTTGCTATCAAAAAAACATGTTGGGGGCGCCTGGGTGGCTTAGTCAGCTAAGCGTTCAACTCTTGATTTCAGCTTAGGTCATGGTCTTGTCGTTTGTGGGTTCGAGCCCCGCATCTGTCAGCACACAGCCTGCTTGGGATTTTCTTTCTTTCCCTGTCTTGCTCAAAATTAATAAAGTTAAAAAAAAAAAAAGAAAATGTGTTGGATATGTGTTAGCTCAAGTGATAAAAACCATCTTAAATTTGTTTACGCAACATAGGAAACATTTGATGGAGCAGTCTGGGGGGAAGAGCTGGCTTCCAGTATTCTGGAGGTTTAAACCATGTAATCTGGGTTTTCTCTGTCCTACTATCCCTTGCATGCCTACACGTCCTTCTCTCCAACTCTGAGTTCTGCTCCTCTTTCTGCATCGATAATATTCTCTTTTACTCCATACAGCCTTTCACTACTTGGCGGTGGTGGTGGTGGTGGTGGGAGGGGCAGGATGAGAGGATGTGATCTGGGGGTGGGGGGGAGGTAGACATATACAAAACCTCAGGCCTAACTTGAAGCATATGTCCTACCCTGGACCAATCACAGTGGCTGGGGGATAAGTAATTCTGATAGACCAGGCCTGGGGCACATACCCAGCGTTTTGACCAGGATTTAGCATAACTCGCCTGAGAGTCTCATCAGAACCACGTGAAGTGTGTGTGTTAGGAGGCAATTTCCCAAAAGAAGTAGGTGACATCAGAAGAAGTGAAGGAGAAGGAATGCTGGGCTGGCAACACCAACAGTTGTTGGGTACAGTGTTATTATTCATATCACAATGTGTAAAATTGGTGAGCTCCATGAACTAATAAGGATTTTCCATGAAAAATGGTCGGCCGTCTCATGACATAGGAAAATCTTACAGATGCTCCTGACTAATGACTACCAGGGTGCACATCAGAGAGAGCTGGAAACAAAACAGTGGAAATCCAAGGCTGCATCATGTTCAAGTGTATGGAGCTCATTTATTTTAAGATGTGCAGTTCTCTTTTAATTATTTATGATACCTCACAGCATACTGTAAGTGGATCCTAGCATATTTTGTGAGAATAATGACATCATAGGGCTAACAGACCTTACTCAGATCTCTGTTCTCCAGCTCTGCTAAAAAGTAGGAGAGAGGCAGTGAAAGTTGATATTCAGGTCTGTTTATCTGCTTGGATATGTATCTTTTCTACACTAATGTGTGCAAGGAGTTGTGGGCTCTGGAGTCAATGGGTAAAGTCGGTGAACATGGGTAAGCTACGTCAGGTCACCGAACCTCAGTTTCCTCATTCGTAAAATGGAGATGGTAAGGCTAGTCGGGGAGGAGTTCATTCAGTAATGTATTGGAACAGTCAGTGGTATTTATTGAGCATCTACTATAGCTGTATGAGGGCACCAAGGTGAAATCACTAAACAGGCCCTCAGTGAGGGAGATGGGAAAGGAAATGATACTCAAAAAGCATCTGGTACAGAGCCTGGCACATAGTAGGTGCTCCGTCGATGTGAACTGCTTTCCATTCCCTTTCCCTGCCAATCCCCATTCATCTTGTCTTAACCGAAAAATGGTATCAGGTCTCTTAATTTCTCAGTCTTAGTTTTCTTATGGGTTTATTAAGAAACCCATAAGGGCTTCTTCTTGCTCTAAAATTTCTGCAAATCTTTGATTCTCTTTCCTTTTCAGGCACAGAGAATCGGATTATTAAAGGGACTCTCACAGGGGACTGACTACCAGTTCAATCCTGTCTTTGAAGAGCAGCTTCATTATTGTTGCCAAGCTGGCCCTGCACCATCACCCTGACCCCAATGTAAAGCTTGCTAAGGATGTTTCTACTCCGCCCCACCTAAAAAGTCCTCAAGGTCCTCCAAAAGTACCCCTGTCAACAGAAAGGCACACATGAGAGTGATTTAACACTCAACATAGGAGGCAGTGTGGTTATGACAGAGCTTTGGTTCAGATAAATTCGGCTGAAATCTCAGCATGTAGCTATGGGATTTTGGACAGATGATTTAACCTCTTCCTACCTCAGTTTCCACATGTGTAAACGGAATTAAAAAAATCTATTTCAACAGGGATACTGTGAGGATTGAATAAGATAAGGCATTGGCGGGGGGGGGGGGGGCTCCCCGGTGTGGGGTATTTAGAAAATGGGATATATTATCCTGAGTTGAGAGTGAGTGCATGTTAATTGCAAAATGGTAGATATAAGAGACTTCAGCTAGGAAGTAAGGCACCTACAGGCTCTAAATTTATGCTATTAAGCTTAGTGCATTTTTAATGAGTTTAATACATAATATTTATGTATTCTGAATATACATTATTTTTTTAGCCGAAAGCTGGAGCAAGAAATATCAAGAAAGTTAACCAGAAGTGTGGTGCTCAGCTGTAAAACAAGAGGGCTGTACTAGATGACCTCTAAGATCTCTAAAGTTCTATGAATCCAGGTTTTGTTGAAAATCTGCAGGAGAATTTGCCAAAAAAGAAAAAAAAGTCTTTTGTGCTGCTCTGTTTCACTCTCCCTTCCCACACTGGACCTGCCAACTGACAAGTGTTAGCCATCCTTTGTATCACTGACCTCTGTTGTCATTAACCTCACGTTTTCATAGAAAATCTCTTTTGTCCACTGAAACGTGAAAAGGTGTGGTTTACAACCCAACACCTCTTTGATTTTTTTATTTTTGATCTCAGAGAATGGGGTTTGAACTCATTTAGCATCATCATGAGAAAAAACAGAGGCCCTATGTACCTTTAACACAGAGACCCAAGAGTTTTAGGCCTTCTGGGAAGGAGATTAGCATTTGTGAAGGTCTAAAATTTCAGGCACATATTGACACTATTCAAGCTAATCCACAGGAATCCGCTGGTGCTCCAAGGAGAGCAATCAAAAACCTAAATTAAATAATTGTATCAATAGTTTTCACTAAGGAAAGAAAAAATTATTATGCCTGAGGCTACTGGGAAAAAATAAAAGTCCCAAGTAGGGAGGGAGAAATAATAAAGTATCCAAAGGCCCAGCTGGATGATGGGAGCAAAGGTGGTAATATGACCTTTTTCCTCTGCCAGCCCACTATAGCAGGAATCTGTGGCCTCTGAATATTGAGACATATTTTCTCAAGTTAAATTGACAAGGATCCCATGGCGAAGTCAAAAGTCTGAGAGACTGTGAGTGTGAAGAAAGCATTTCAGCCAAGAGTTTTTCTCAGCAGCATCCCGGTCCTGAAGGAAAGAAGCCATTTTGAATACTACTGACCACTTTCCAGAAAATTCTAAATTTGGTATCAAAAGTGTAATACCCCCTCTACCCTCCCTAGGTTTAAAAGAGAGCAGCAGACTTCTTTTATTTTTTTACTCCCTCAAATTAAGCTGGATTTTCTTAGCTCAGTTCCATGTCCTGTCCTTCATGGAGGAAAATATACAGATAAAGAAAGAAAAGTCTTTTGGGTAATTGGATTTTGTTGACTCAGAGAGTTTTGAGGCAAAAAAAAAAAAAAAACAAAAAAAAAAATACAAAAAAACCCCCCATATAATGCATTACTTCTGATAACGGAAATAGAAATGTTTGGAACAATGTTTAAAAAAAAACAGCCTTAGCTAAGGTGTGAGAAGAAGAGCATTCTGCTGGTTTCGGTCTGCTTTGTGCCTGGCTCCCTCATTACAGGTGACTTAAAAATGAAATGTGTAGGGGCGCCTGGGTGGCGCAGTCGGTTAAGCGTCCGACTTCAGCCAGGTCACGATCTCGCGGTCCGTGAGTTCGAGCCCCGCGTCGGGCTCTGGGCTGACGGCTCAGAGCCTGGAGCCTGCTTCCGATTCTGTGTCTCCCTCTCTCTCTGCCCCTCCCCTGGTCATGCTCTGTCTCTCTCTGTCCCAAAAATAAATAAACGTTGAAAAAAAAAAAATTAAAAAAAAAAAATGAAATGTGTTAATGTGGGGGTGGGGACATAATAGGAAATTTCATTAGATGTACAATCAAAATATGAAGGGAGTATTTCCAGTTTTTTCCAAACAGCTTAGGGTATCAACTCATACTCAAAAGAGAAAAGTTAAGACAGAACTTTTGAGAAAAAAACCCTCAATTTTTAAATCTTTGTCCCTTTATTCATAGGAAACATTCATTCTCCTATGCCTTTTGGTTGTTTTCAAAGAAAGTAACTTACAAAATTTTTGTTCTGGAAAGTAACTTCCTGTTTTCTTTATAAATACATAAAAGTTTATAAATATAGAAAAGAAATAATGTATTATATATCTATATCTATACACTCACAGATATGTGTATATACACCTCTCGCCTCTGAGTTCTTAGTTTGGACAGTGGTTGTGATTAGAATATTAACTATAGAAAGTGACAAGTCTGGGGGCACCTGGTTGGCTCAGTCGGTTAGGCGGCCGACTTCAGCTCAGGTCATGATCATGCGGTCCGTGAGTTCTAGCCCCGCGTCGGGCTCTGTGCTGACAGCTCAGAGCCTGGAGCCTGCTTCATATTCTGTGTCTCCCTCTCTCTGACCCTCCCCTGTTCATGCTCTGTCTCTCCCTGTCTCAAAAATAAATAAACGTTAAAAAAAAAAAAAAAAAAGAAAGTGACAAGTCTGAGGCATATTTTAACCAATCTAACAAAAACATAGATCCTTTATGCTTCTGTGTTCGGGAGTAGTTGTTTCCTCTCTGTTACCTGTACAAGTGTGAATTCAACAACTTAAAAGATCCATGTCATGCACTGTTGTTTTGCAAAGACATTTGTGAGGTGCTATGTAAATCCTTTCTGTTACAGTTGGTTGACATTACTTTTCTACATCACAAAGTGCCACTGACAGCAAACATGCAGACGACATTCAGCTTGTTTGGCACTGGGCAGACTTGGCAAGACAGAAAACTGATACACTGATTCATTTAAAAAAATTCAAATTGAGTTCCAAATTGAGTTTAAGTGTTGTTTACACAAAGTGTTAAATATTTGGATAATCAAGTGTCAAAGCAGCAGTTCCTAGAAGAATGATGTTTCATGAAGCTGAAGTATCTGATTTTTTAAATGATTTTATTTTTATGTATGTATGTATGTATGCATCTACATGTATTTTTACTTTTTAAAGATTTTATTTTATTTAACGTTTATTTATTTTTGAAGGGGAGAGACACAGAGCTTGAGCAGGGAGGGGCAGAAAGAGAGGGAGACACAGAATCCGAAGCAGGCTCCAGGTTCTGAGCTGGATTCCAGGTACAGAATCCAATGTGGGGCTCAAACTCACAAACCGTGAGATCATGACCTGAGCCGAAGTCGGACATTTAACCGACTGAGCCAACCAGGCACCCCTAAAGATTTTATTTTTATGTAATCTCTACACCCAACATAGGGCAAAAACTCGCAACCCCGAGATCAAGAGTTGCACATTTTACCAACTGAGCCAGCCAGGCACCCCCTGAAGTATCTGATTTTGACATCAAAATTAATTTCAAAAATTTTAAATTTAGTTTAAATCAAATTTAGATTTGATTCAGAGTCATCAATAATTAAAATTTATGAGCACACAGCAGTTATCTCTGGTGCCTGGCAAAGTCTTCAGGACCTCTGAAACCAAAATTTCCATCATGTGACCTTTATTCAGGGGCAGCTTTGCTTTTCAATTAAGAACTTTTCATCTCATAGAAAATGGAAAATAACGAGCAATTTCTTTGGGTCACGTATCTCTATTGCCAGAAAAATAAAAGACGTCGAATTTTTCAGTAATATACATAACAGGCACCATTTTTGCTTTTATGTAAAGTATCAATTCCACATGTAATTGCTGAATATTTTCTAAATTAAGGGCCCATGTGGTGAGCGGGTGCACACAAAGAGATAATCAGAAAAATCTCGGCATTAAAATATAGTCTCCAAGTAAAAACACATAAATCACTTTGGTGAGGCCCAGCCTGCTGTGAAACCTGCTGTGAAAAGTACTGCTTTCAGCCTGGTATTTCTCTTGAGTCTAGTGCAGAGGAACTGAAAACTGGGCCTATGAATCTTAGGTCACAAGGTAAAGGCGACAAAACAAATGGCTACATACCACAAAGTCAAAGGGTAAACCCACAGAAGTACAGAGGTCTATTACTGGGTTATAATAGAGTCTGTATTAGAAGACTTGCTTTCCCTTTCTAGATTTCATTCCACTGCTTGGTAAATTCACTTCAACAATGGTGCCACTTTCCTAAGTGAGGAAAATAAAACCACTCCCTGAACAAACACTGTGTGATTTCTTGATATGATTCCCAACTCCAGGAGCTGTGACTCCAGTTATTTCCTTACTCAGTTACTTGTTCAGAGCCAGTTGCTGATGAGGCCACAGCTATAGGTTTCTGATTGATCACCTGGGTCTGTTCCATTGCCCACAAATGTACCCCTAATGTGGCTAGTCATCTCACAAATGTCACAAGGGGGGTGAGCCTGAGAGCCTGCCTGTGCCCAACTTGACCCAGTGTTCACTCCTGGAAAACCATGGAAGGATATGCAAAAGTGAGGGTGGTTCTGTAAGAGCTCAAGACTAAAATGCAGGCAGGTGGTGAAAGCGAGCAGACTGTATATATGCCTCTCCTTTTTGTCCTGAGCTTTCAGAGAGGAGCTAGGTATAAGAACAGATACTCTGGGTCCTCCATAAAAGAAAGACATGCTCAAGTGATTTCTGAAACCCTTCTTGGCTCAGTACACAATGAATCACTAGAAGTAACACATTGTTCACCTGGGATGTATTATTCAGGCTCACAGAAACATTTGCAACCTGAGGACATGCTGGAATTTATGTGTAAGACTTATTTATCAGGTCTCCTCTCTGTACGTGTCCCTAGAGCTATCATTTTCAGCCTTGGCTGCACAATAGAGTCATCTGGGGAACTCTGAAATAATCCCAATGGTCGGCCACACCCAGAACAATTATATTAGAATCTCAGGAGGTGGGTCCCAGGCTAGTCAATAGTTTTTAAAGCTTCCCTGGTGATTCCAATGTGCAGTCAAGGTTGAAAAGTACTGTATTAAAGGAGTAACAGTCAGGAGCATGGATCTGAGGCTCAGGAGTTGAGAGGGGTGGAAATGTTCTCAGTTATGCTGACTTGTTGAAAGCATCCCAGATTTCTAGGGGAACTACCTAGTATCTACTGAAAACTTATTTCAGTTTTCCTCCTAAGGGTCAGAATCAAAGGCAGAGAGCCTAAAAATAACTCATCAGCAGCCTGTTTAGCTGATGGCAATGCTGGAAATTCTAAGTTGCCTTTTAACTTCAGCTTATTGCCTTTTCCCTTTGAAATACTATAACTATTAAGAATCAAGTTACAGATCAATAAAAGGTCTTGTTAACCATGTTAACAAGTGTGAGAGGTCCAACCAACACCCAAATGCTGAATATAACCTGGTATTTATGTACCCCTTTACCTAAAATTAAAGGGGAAAAGACTGCAAAGATAGTTGAAGAGAACTGTATTTGCTTAAAGGAATGACAAGTGATACATTTTCCACATTAATTTATATCCGCCCTTCATCTCCACAGGCTCAATTAATAAAAGTTATGCATAAATCATAGGAGAGATCATTAAATCAACCAGTTCACAGTGCTGACTAATTGGTAAATAAATACTTCATGAAAGTGGTGATGGGTGTACAGAGTCTGGGAAAAAATAAACCAGAAAGAAAGCTTTATCTCTAGCTATGGTAGAGGTGTCCACACCTCATCCACTTCAATTTTACAATATTTTTCAAAATTGTTGGAGGGAGATACCACAAAAATAAACCCCCACAGGGGGACCACATCCTAGATGAAAAGTTTAAAATCAAGTAAAAATTTGGATTTGTTTAATTAGCCAGATGCCTGGTAGCAGGTACATATGACATGCTAAATGTGGTGTTAGCATATTTTTGTATTGGTCCAGTTGTTTGTCATTGTGCGAATATAAGTACGGGCAGAGGAAAAGAAGAAAGTAAGGCACAGAGGATGATGAAAATGGCTCTTTGCTAGGCTACACTGAAAACAAAAATAGGTGCTTTGTAAATTAGCTTGCTTTTTGAGGTTTAATTTTTTTTTTGAAGATTATTGCTTTAATATAAAAAATAACATCTTCAGATAGAAATTCTTTCCCCCTCACCAAGAGACCTGAGTTTGAGGTTAGGTGGTACTGTTTGCCAGTGTGTTATCTTGGGCAAGCTTCTAAGCCTCTTTCTTTATCAGGAACTTATAAAGATGTTTTCTTATTTAAGGTATCATGTGAAAAACATTTGACCCAGATGCACACATAGTGTATAGTACTCATGAAATATCTGTTATTGTTGTTGTTATTTACTACGTGTAGATAAGCCTAGTACTCATCTTGATTTTTCTAGAGAGAAATGCAACTCTTCAAAAATGGATCCTGGATTCAGGATGTCAAATAGAGACCAGTGGCTCTAAATAAAATGAAAATTCAGAGAAATGATGCCTCCAGCCTTGACCTGTCATTCCTGTTTCTCACAGAGACCCTGAATATGGCCAGTGGAATGGTGAAGTCATCACTCAGAAGTGATGCGCTGTTTCCAGGGCCCCGTGGGAGAAGACTCTACCAGAAAAGAGCAGATCACTAACTGGGGGTCTCTGCCGCATGACCATAGGTGAGGTTGAGACCTCTCCTCTCAGAGCTCACTGGGGACCAGAGGTGGAATGAGACCTTGATCCCCACTCTCAAGAATCTGTCAATCTGGTAGGGGAGACAAGTGTTAGTTATGCACACAGATATGCTCAAACACTAAAATTAGAGTCCATCCGAGTTCCAGTTCTGTCAGGGCTCTGCGGTGTGGCAGCAGTCCAGGGCAGGGGTGTGGCAGGAATGGCCTTAAGGCCCCGGCAAGGCTGGGTTCCAATTCTCTGGCCAGGGCTAGGTTAGCAGCTGTGGAGAGGGCTTGTGTGTCCTCGCCAAGCTGTGACTTTAATGCCCTCTGAAGCAAGCTGCTGGAAAAGGGTCTGTCCACTTCCAGAGAGCAAGCTTAGGAAGGGATTCTGTGGGAGAGTGACCAGAGAAAGTCCCACTGTTTCTCTCCCCTGGCCCCAAGAGAGAACAATGACAACTTTTTGTTAACAAAAGGTTTAAATATTCAATGCCTGTTACAGGGTACTTATTTCACCTTTCCGGGGGACTCAGTAGTCATAACTCCTGATGAATCTTTATTTCTTTTTTTTAATTTTTTTTTCAACGTTTTTTATTTATTTTTGGGACAGAGAGAGACAGAGCATGAATGGGGGAGGGACAGAGAGAGAGGGAGACACAGAATCGGAAACAGGCTCCAGGCTCTGAGCCATCAGCCCAGAGCCTGACGCGGGGCTCGAGCTCACAGACCGCGAGATCGTGACCTGGCTGAAGTCGGACGCTCAACCGACTGCGCCACCCAGGCGCCCCATGAATCTTTATTTCTTAATGCAACAGAGGAGGAGGAAGAAAGAAGGAGAGGAAGGAAACAGGGGCAAAATGAAGGAAGGGGAATTGTGAGGGAAGGCCAGAGACAAAGGGACCCTGGAGAGTCCTTGCTAGGCGCCTATACATCAGGGTTGTGCTGTTCAGAGAGGGCCTAACAGTGCTGTGCAGCTGGGTGCAGTGACCCTAGTGGTGAACAAAGGGCTGGAGAGAAGAGCGGTGAGGTCCTCTTCCCTCAAAAACAAAGTTCTCCCGAGGCCTGACTCCAACCCACACACATTTGCCCCAAAGCCTATGTTGTTCTTTTTCTTTTTCTAAGGAAGGAAGAAGCAGGTACATGCTAAACTTCATATCCTCACCCTCAACTTTTCTCAAACTGCTTCTTGGAGCGACAGCTTCTCTGACAGAAGCTCCCACCTTGTCCCTTTGCTTACTGGGAATTTTCCAGACCTACTGGTAGTGTGTCTCCAGCCATTACAAACTTGAATCTGATTACAGTCCTAGCACTTCTTCACAAAGTTATGTTGCATGAAACAGCCTTTTCCCCTGCAAGGACTTTTTTTTCTTCCTGAAAAGTGGATAAAAGGTAATTTATAAATCAACAGTATGCTTTATGACTATGTGTCTAACATTGGGGCATATCTTAGATTAATATGGTCCTTAACTTTTTGGGTTGTGTTTACTTGTTATAATGACACATACCTTTTGGCTCCTTTCCTATATATTTATAATTTATAAATTATATATATAACATATTTATAATTTATAAATTATAAATCTATTATATATACATTATATATAATTTATAAATTATAAATATATTATATATGTTTATTATATATTTATATATAAATATATAAATTATATATTACATATATATAATTTATTGATTGATTTGTCAAGTTAATGAATGAATGAATTTATTTATTTATAGCTTTGTTAAAATTGCCACAAAAGATTCTTGCCTGAAAAGATAGTTCATTAACATATGCCACTACCATCAAAAGCACAATGTTATTATCATACATAAAGTAAATATTATTCATAAAGTAAATATTTGCTTTTGTAATAAATCAGATAGAGGTTAAGTTGTTTAACTAAAATTGTGACGGTTGAGGAACATCCAAGTCTGCAGAGGGGGCCGCAGCTAATCACAGAGCCAAATGACAGTTTGGCGCAGCTTTGGGGCCCCTCCCAGTAACCAGCACCAGCACGGCTTCCACAACCACCTTAGTAGACACACAATCTCAGTAGAAGCAGCGGGCCTACAATTTAACACAGCTTCAAGGCTAGTTTTGAGCAGCTCTCCAACCACCCTGTGGTTCCTACTGCCTGCCCACGTGGGGCTTCTAGAGCTGCACTGGCTATAGCTATTTGAGAAGCAGTGTTTGGAATTTTGCATTTACCCAGGAGATGCATAGAGAGAAGGCAATCTAAGTGACCTCTGTATTTAGCCTTTAACCAAAGTCAGACACTCAACTGACTAAGCCATCCAGGTGCCCCAGTAATGAAACTTTTAAAGGCATTCTAAGGTCAGGAACTAGACAGTAATGCTCATTAATTCTGCTTATATCCAATACTGTACTGAAGCTTCTACATAATGTGATAAGGCAAGGAAAAAAAGGGTATAATTGGACATAGAGAGATAAATTTTGCTTATTTGTAACAATATGATACACTATATAGGAAAACTAAGATAATCTATAAACTACTGAAAGTAGTAAGAGTTTAGTAGGCTGATGTTCAAAATCAACATAGAAAAATGAATAGTGTTTCCATATCCCAATAATGGACAATTGAAAAATATAATTAAAAAAAATCCCATTTATAATAGCAACAGAAAATAGAAGTGTGGTAACCTGCCTCCAGTGCCCTCCCCACTTTCTTTGAATTCCTGTTTAATCAAGAGGATACCACAGAAATAACAGTCTGTGACTTCCAAGGTTGAGTCACATAAGATATTATAGCTTCAACCTTTCTCTCTTGGATCCCTTGTGATTGGAAGTCAGCCATCATGTCATGAAGATACTAACAAAGCAGCCCTAAAGAGAGATTCACGTGGTGAAGAACTGAAACCTCTTGCCAAGAGCCAGTAAGAAACTGAGGCTTCTTTCCGGTAGCCGTTTTGGAAGCAGATCCTCCAGCCATAGTCAAGCCTTCAGATGACTGCTGTCCTCACTGATATCTTAAATCTCATGAAAGGTCCTGGGCCAGCATCATACAGCTAAGCTGCTTCTGAATTCCAGGCCCTCAGAAACTGTGAGATAATAAATGTTTGCTGTTGTAAGCCACTAGGTTTTAAGGGTAATTAGTTAGGTAGCAATAGAGAAACAATTTTAACAAAAATTCATAAATAAATTTTAAGATATGAAAAACTTTTATAGGAAAAATATTTTTAAAACATTATTGAATGATATAAAAGACAAATTGAACAAACTGAATAAATAAAATATCCTTTACTTCTAAGAACAGAAATTCTTTCCAATTTAAACTACATATTCAGGGAAAAATCCAGACCTACTTCCTATGCAACTTGATGAGCTAATATTAAATTCATATAGAAGATCAGAAGAGCAAGAATATTCAATAAAAATCTGAAGAACACCACCAGGTATGGAAGGCAGTGGGGTTAGTCTCCCAGATACCAATATTTATTATCAAGCTGTTGTCATTAAGATAGTGTGTGTGGTACTGGCACAGGGGTACACAAATCAGTGGAGCAGAACAGAAAGCCCAGAAACAGACTTAGAACCTTGATCTGTGTGGTAGGCATAATAATGCCCACCCCACTTCCTCCCTCACCACCCCACCCCAAAGATGTCTCCAATACAGTCCTCAGAATCTGTGAATATGTTGGGTTACATTCTAAAGGGGATTTAAGGTTGTAGATGGGACTAAATTTGCTAATTGCTGACTTGACTTTAGAATAGAGAGATTATCCTGGTTTATCTGGGTGGGCCCAACATAAGCATAAGACTCCTTAAAAGTAGAAGTGAAAGGCAGAAGAGTCATTGTCAAAGAAATGGCACTGTGAGAAGGGCTTAGTCTGGCACAGCTAGTTTGAAGATGGAGGAATGGGGCCATGAACCAAGGAATGCAGGAACCATCCAGAAGCTAGAAAAACAAGGAAACAAATATTCCCCTAGGTCCTCTACCAGGAATGCAGCCTAGCCAACACCTTGATTTTAGCCCACCAGGGTCCACTTTGGACCTCTGACCTCAAGAACTATAAGATAACAAATGTATGTTGTTTTAAGCTACTAAATTTAGTGGTAATTTGTTATGAGAGCAATAGTAAAAGAATATGATTAACCTTACAAATCAGTGAGGAAAGGAAGTACTAGTCAACAAATGCAGTGGAACCAACTGGTTATCCATATGGAAAGAAAGAAAATTTTTAGACTCTTCTCTCATGTCATATGTGAAGATAAATCTGAGGTGGAGTGAGTAGCTAAACGTGTAAAAAACAAAGTACTCAAAATTTTAAAAGAAGTTTAATACCTTTATGAGCTTGGAGAGAGAGGATTGCTTAAGGCACAAAGAACACAAGCTGTAAAGAAAAGAAACTGATAGAACTATGTTAAAATTAAATTCATATGTTCAATAAAAGTCACTATACATAGATACAAAAAAAGCAGGAGAATATATCTGCAATGCATCTAACTCGTAAAAAATAATATCCATAGTATAGAAAGAATTCTTTTTTCTAAAAAAGCTTTTAGGGGGCCTGGGTGGCTCAGTCAGTTAAGTGTCCAAGTCTTGGTTTTGGCTCAGGTCATGACCTCACGGTTCATGAGATCTAGCCCTGCGCTGGGCTCTGCACTAACAGCATGGAGCCTGCTTGGGATTCTCTCTCTCTGTCCCTTCTCTGCTCATGCGTTCTCTCTCTCTGTCTCTCTCTCTCTCTCTCAAAATAAAAAAAAGCTTATTTATTTATTTTGAGAGAGAGAGAGAGGAGGGGCGGGGGGGGGAGAGAGAGAGAGAGAGACAGAGAGAGAGAGAGAGACAGAGAGAGAGAGAGAGAGAGAGAGAGATGTGGGGCTAGAACTCACAAACTGCGAGATCATGACCTGAGCCCAAGTTAGAGGCTTAATTGACTAAGCCACACACGCACCCTAATATATAAGTAAACTTAAAAAACAAAAAACTTCAATTAAAAAAATATATAAATAAATGACCCTGTGATCAAGAGTTGCATGCTCCTCTGACTGAGCCAGCCAGGTGCCTCAGAGATAATTCTTATAAATCAATGAAAGAAACACAACCCAGTAGAAATGGAAAAAGGACATGTTTTTTGGGCAGTTCATAAAAAGAAATTCCAATGCCCATAACATGTGAGAAAGTGCTTATCTTTATTATTAGTCAGAGACAAGCAAAGAAAGTGATACATTGTATGTTTCTGACCAGAAAAATTTTTTTTAATCTGAAAATTCTAAGGGTTGATGAGATTATGGAGAAAAGGAAGGCTCATGGTCTTCTGCTTATGAATACAAATGTGTATTTTATTTATTTTATTAGTTTTTAAATGTTTATTTTTGAGAGAGAGAGAGAGAAAGAGAGACAAACAGAACGTGAGTGGGGGAGGTGCAGAGACAGAATCTGAAGCAGGCTCCAGGCTCTGAGCTGTCAACACAGAGCCTGATGCGGGGCGTGAACCTACAAACCATGAGATCATGACCTGAGCCAGTCAGACGCTTAACCGACTGAGCCATCCAGGCACCCCATGTATTTTATTTTTGAAGAGCAATTTGGCAATATTCTAGACAGTAGAAGATGTGCATGTTGTGTGTCCCAGCAGTTTGTTTCTGGAGAAATATATAACTCAGGAAATGACTTGTGCTTGCACATAAGAAGACATGTACATCTATCACAGCATCATTTGTAATAGGGAAACTCATGAACAACCTAAATGTTAATGAAAAAGAGAACAGATATTATGTTGTATTCACAAAATTAATGAAATGGTGCTACATATATCAACATGGATAAATACTAGAATCATTTAAGGGGAAAAATAAACTTGCAGAGTGATATATTCTGCATTTATATAAAATTAAAAATTTAAAAACATATACTATTAATGCTTTCATATATATAATAAACTTTGGTGAGGCCTGAAGCTTAAATAATTAAGGGGGCGGTCTTCTTTATGAAAAAGAACACACAGGGGTGCCTGGATGGCTCAGTCGGTTAAGTATCTAACTCTTGATTTTGGCTTGGGTCATGATCTGGCAGTTCATGAAATAGAGCCCACGTTGGGCTCTGCACTGACAGCATGGAGGCTGCTTGGGATTCTCTCTCTCCCTCTCTCTCTCTCTCTCTGTCCCTCCTCTGCTCACACTTACTCTCTCCCTTGCTTGAAATAAATAAATGAACTTAAAAAAAAAGAATATACAATTATAAACTAGGTACAAAATTGAATATTAATTTTGAAAAAGAAAAAAATCACAACTATAAGTTTTTTAAAGCTGACAAATACCACAAACAAAATCCAGAAAAACAATGTAATATTATTAACTATTTGACACCTATCTATATTACCATTCTCTTTGGGGCACCTGGGTGGTTCAGTCGGTTAAGCATCTGACTACAGCTTAGGTCATGATCTCATGGTTTTTGGGTTTGAGCCCCATGTTGGGCCCTGGGCTGACAGCCCAGAGCCTGAAGCCTGCCTTGGATTCTGTGTTTCCTTCTCTGCCCCTCCTTCGCTTGTACTCTCTCTCTCTCTCTCTCTCTCTCAAAAATAAGTAAACTTAAAAAAAATTAAAAAAATAATATGATTCTCTTTGACTCCAATTTTTTAAAATATATTTTTTACATTAAGTATAAAAAGATAATTCCATCTTTTCGCTAGCATAGCTGGTCAGCAAAAAGAAAGATACTTTGGAAAAGATTCTTTAAGCATCACAACTCTGTTACTTCTGTCCTTCTTGCATAGCAGAGTGACCAACTGACCTCTCTAGGCAGCCTGGACCACGGCCCTCAGCAAGAAGCAGATTGTTCTCTCAGGGTTGAATATGATGAGATCAGAGTCAGGGGCAGAACAACTCTGGCTGCTGGGAGTTTTGAGGCTATGGAGGCAGTCCTGGCAGCCCCGGGGCCATGCACCTCGGGCTTGGGTGAGACTTCTGTCCTGCTCCAGACTTCTCTCCTGTTGTGGGAGCTACTTCTTTGACAATGGCCCTGGCAACTTCTGGGCCTTAGAGGAAGCAATGGGAGCAAGTGTGCCTAAGCCCAAGATTCTTTAGTTTCAGGATAAATTGGCTTCTGTCTACTGTAGGGGAGGAAAAATTTTCCTCAACCCTTTTAGGGTCCATGGCTGGGTCTGCAAATTAAACTAAGATTACTAAGAGAAAAGCAAACAAATTTATTTAATATACATTTTATGAGACACAGAAACCTTCATTAAAAAAATAATGAAGACCTGAAGAAATGTTTAAACTTGAGTATTTTTATGCTAGGTTTGATGAAGAGTGAAAAGTTGTGGAAAGATGTGATATGACAAGGGTGAGCCAAATGTGGCAAACTGGGAAAAGTTACCAAACATGTTGGGTCAGATTCCTCCCTGTGTCCCTTCTCTTTGGAAATAAAGGTGCTTCCTTCCTCTGGGTAAAACCTCTGACATGAGGCTTTTATGACCTGCTTCAGTGGAAGGTTAGAAAGTCCTTCCTGCTTATGCCATTTCTCAAATTCCTTCAGTTTGACACATTTAATATGTCAAAGTGCCATATTTTGGGATAGTGTGCCCTGAACCCTGTCATTACACATTTACCAAAAAGTTAAAAACATGTTAGGGAATAAAAATTCAGGACAGTGATTACCATAGGGATAAGAGAGAAAAATTAGGATTGGGATAGGGTAATGGAAGGTTTCAATAGTATTTGAACTTAAAAAATACTCGAATTTATGGGGCACCTTGGTGGCTCAGTTGGTTAAGTCTCTGATTTTGGCTCAGGTCACAAACTCATGGTTTTTGAGTTTGAGTCCCACATGGGGCTCTGCACCAACAGGGCGGAGCCTGGTTCGGATCCTCTGTCTCCCTCTCTCTCTCTGCCCCTTCCCCACACATGCATTCTCTCACACAAGCACTTTCTCTCTCTCCCTCTCAAAATTAAATAAACACTTAAAAAAAACTTGAATGCAAATAGGGTGAGCTATTAAGACCTATTATGGGGGTGTTTTTGTACTATTTTTCTTCTTTTCTGGGTGTCTGCAAATATTTTATTTTAAACACACCACACACACACACACACACACACACACACACACCCACCCAAAGCACTAACCATTGGGGCTGTAACTGTCAGTGCCTCCTCTGTGCTCAAATAATTTCAAAAAGTCTTATCCAAAAAAGACCCTACTGTTTACAAATCACAAATTTTTAAATTTGGTGATGCTGATTCTCCAGTTCTTTGCTGGTCATAGTTTCTCCATTTTATTATACAACCAAGAAGTGTATTTTATTGTCTTTATGAATAGTTGCTTCTTTAGTGACAAGCTCCACAAACATGCTGAGTAATTACATTCAAACCATAAACTTTTAGTTTGCCCAGGATTTATGGACTAATTAGTATATGAATTTGTGAAGAACAATAACTTATACCCCATACTATACAGACTTTCTGTAACCAAGCCATTTTTCTAAAAAAGCACTAAGCTCTTTGGAGTTACTGCTAAAGATCTGAGCCTTCAGTAAGCTGTCTGGGCTTCCTTCCTTCAGTAATGCCACCACCAGCGGGGGACAGCACAATTCCTGGGGGGGTCTGTTTACTTAGACCATAACATCGACTCTTTAAAGCAAGTTTTCCAAGTGAACACGTGAATATTTTAGCAGTTGGTTCAAAAAAACGAGTGCAAATTGTGGATAATACAGTGAATATATTAACAGCTTAGGATATTTAATACATTTTTAACCAAGTATAAATTATGTAAAATGCAAATTTTAGCGGCAATTAAGAGTGTTCACTGTATTTACCTTAGGAGGCTTTTGAAATCCTTTAACAGAAAACGTTCACTAAGTTTCCAATACCTTCTCACAGGGAACTACTTTGGATATTACTTATTTAAAACAAACGACTTCACAGCAGCTCAGGAGAGGGTGAAATTTCAAATGCAGAACAGCTGTTCTGTTTTAAAGTCCAGGCCAGCTCCTAAAATTGTGCGTTAGTAAAATCGATCTAACTAAAATTAATCTGCTTGGTCACCCCTTTTGTCCACCCATGCCTCCTCCCCCAAACAACCCATTGTAGGTCTCCAGGCATTACAGCCCTAAGAGTGCAATGTGACCTTGCGTGCGTGAGAATCCACCTTTTCCCAGGCTGACAGCTTGGCTGTGTTTGGGAGAGGACATATACCCCTCCTCCTTCGTCCTAAAGAA
The DNA here is from genome assembly GCF_007474595.2 of Lynx canadensis. Lineage (NCBI taxonomy): Eukaryota > Metazoa > Chordata > Mammalia > Carnivora > Felidae > Lynx > Lynx canadensis. The sequence goes on along the minus strand of NC_044310.1, from coordinate 158,962,468 downwards.
CCCTTGGTAATACCCCAAACAGGTATTGTTTTATATGGCTGTGTTTAGAGAGTGTTTGGGCATGATATTCAATTTATGCCAAAAGTATTAAACAGGAAAAACATACATGTACATGTGCACACATGTGCGTGTGAGCACACACACATTTTTCACATACCCTGCAGTTGTAGAACAATTTGCAGTTAGAGCAAAATCTTTCCTCTTCACATTTAATACTTGGAAATGCTTGAGGTTTGAGGAAAACATTTTCATTAAGCGTTTGATGTTGTGGAACAGCTCCAGGCAGTGGAAGACTGCTTTGGTTCACATTTCAGGAGCTCCTTAGGACTTGGGAAGAGGAGCTAATGAAATGTTTCCCTGTTTAAAGTCACTTACAAGAAAATGAATCTTCTAAAATTTAAGATATTCCATGTTAAAATGGACAGCAATATTAAACACTACCCAAAAGCCATGACGTTCTGAGGGGAGTAGAGGCCTAACATCTCCTCGGAGGAACTCACGTACTTGTGATCTTCAACCCAATATGGATAAAGGGAGTTGTTGAGTCAGATTACTAGAATTTATTTGTAAGTCCAGAGACTGAAGAAACCTAGCTTTCCTGTGTGAGCTAGCGATACTAAAATGAAAATGAAAAGATTTTTAGTCTTCTGATACTAGCCAGTTAGGCCATATTTAGCTACCTATCTACCTATACATTCAACCAGCATTTACTAATTGTCTATCAGGATACAGGTGTTATTAGAGGCCCCCCACCGCCACACCCCTGGGCATACAAACATGAGCCAGTCACAGACTTTGCCCTCCAGGAGATTAAAGTTTCACATGAAAACATATTTTCAAGGGAGTAATAAATCAGGGATAATCGGTCTACTCTGGATTTTTTTATTACTCTAAATAATTAAAATAGTTTTATATAGAATTTTTGCTTCTTGTCCACACAACTGTGAGTTTTCGTGGCTTGAAGGTCTAGGTACCCAAGAAAGGGATGCTTCCAGATGCAACAATGGTTCCACTGAATTAGAAGATGAGACTGCCGCTTGGCATTCTGGACCCCTTATGCCACCGAACCACCAAGCAAAGAGATGACTTCACTGAGTGGATTGATCCTGATTATCAGGGAATTGGGGCTACACAATGAGGGCAAAGAGGACTCTGTCTGGAACCCAGGATATTCTTGGGGAACCTCCCACTACTTCCAGGTCCAACAGTAGACACTAATGGAAAACAACAAGTAGAAATATGAAGAATCAGGGAAGATTCAGATCTTTCAGGAATGAAGTTTGGGTTACCCGACGGGTAAAGAATCTCAACACATTGAGATCTTGACTGAGAGATCACAGAGTAAGAAATAAGGAAATTATAAGCATCAACTGTATCTTAAAAAATTTTTTTAATGTTTTTATTTATTTTTGAGGGAGAGAGAGAGAAAGAGAGAAAGGACAAGTGGGGGAGGGCCAGAGAGAAAGGGAGACACAGAATCCGAAGCAGGCTCCAGGCTCTGAGCTGTCAGCACAGAGCCTGATGCGGGGCTCAAACCCACAAACCGTGAGATCATGACCTGAGCCGAAGTCGGATGCTCAACTGACTGAGCCACCCAGGTGCCCCCCCCCCCTTTTTTTTAAAATTTTTAAACCATCAACTATATCTTTATGACCATTTCATTTACTGTAACAAGGACTACAGCAGCTATACATATTTTCTTCTTGCATTTTTTGGTTTCCATCGGCATCACCACAGCAACTGATCTTTCCCCTGGCAGTGACGGCTGACTCCAATAGTTGCACTTAGCTCCATTTTGCAGTGTCCCACGCTACCAGAAATCGCCTCACTGTATTCCCTCAGATAACAGCACCACTTGGATAGTGATCCTTCTCAGAAGTCTGTGTTTTAGCTCCATAAGCCCCCTCCTCCAAGCCTAAGTTCTAACAATCACAACATCTTCTCTTTGCTCCTCAAGCTTTAGGAGTGATAGCTGCTTCCTAAAATTTTTATGTTGGGGGTATTGCAGTATCTCCCTTTTGCCTTTTCCATTCTCTAACGTTTGGGTTTTTGTCTTTGAGAGACAGAGAGAGCAAGAGAGAGTGGGAGAGAGAGTGTGCATGGGCACATGAGTTGGGGAGAGGTAAAGAGAGGGGATAGAGCGAGAGAGAGTGAGAGACAGAGTGTGCATGGCAGCATGAGCTGGGGAGAGGTAGAGAGAGAGAGAGGAGAGAGAATCCCAAGCAGGCTCCATGCTCAGCACGGAGCCTGACATGAGGCCTGATCTTACAACAGTGAGGTCATGACCTGAGCTGAAATTAAGAGTTGGATGCTCAACCGATTGAGCCACTACAGCACCCCTTCAGTTCTCTAATGTTGATTAACAACTAGAGTTGTTAAATTCTTTCTGTTAAACTAATTGATGTGATTCCTGTTTAATGACTGGATCATGACTGATACAATGAATACTGTTGCCTCCCCCAAGTCCATTCCATCCCTTCCACAACAAATAGCAGTCATTATTTGGGAGAAACTGAGCCTATCCCAGATTCAGGGATGGGTCCTAATTGGCGTAAGTCACAGTAACCCCACTCCCTTCCTTACTATAAGTGGCGCATACAACCAAGGCACCAGCCAATTAGTCTATATCATTCCTCTGGCCATAGGGATTGGTTAGGGGTATTCCAAATTCTGCAATGTGGAGACTCTGTCTCCACAGAAATAGAGTTTTATTTAGATGTAAAGTCAACAACTGCTGCTAGCCTTTTTGCCATCTTAAGAGGAACCAAACAGAGGGTGAAGCTAACCCATGCAGGATGGCAGAGTTAAGGGGACTGCAAACAACAGAGCCTGAAGTCCTGACGAAGTCATACCTCATGTACTCAGGACATTTCCATTAAAGGAGCCAGTAAATCTTCTTTATCATTTCAGCTAGTTTGAGTTAGATGTGCAATTACTTGCCAGCAAAAGCCTTCCAATGAAGTCATCTTGTAATTAAACATATGTGTGATTACAAAGGACCATGCAGGCTTATAAGATGCAGTTTTATATATGTGCATTAGCCACTCATGGGGTATATACCCATATGAAGTGAATACGGTAAAATATTAGAGAGGGGTTAAGTCCGTCATCTTTGAGTTCTTAAGGTCGAATTATCCTTTATAACCAGTCTCACCTCTACACCTTAAAAATACCATAAACCTTTATCTGAATAGGAAAAGTTTTTCTAAGTTTATTCTTTTGGTTATAAGGACACAGGAAGCTGTTTATTTTTTCATTTTTTTGGTTGGTATTTCTAATATCCTGGGGATATGAATTCAGAGCCATTGGACCACATGCAAGTTCAAATTACTCACAAGGTAGAAGTAACTTAACTTCCATCAGCTTTGCCTTAAGCTCTTTATGCTAGCATACTGATAGACCAGTAGGAGGAAAAGACCTGTGGACAGTCTGTTTTTATTTTTAGAAACCTTAGGTCTTGAAACTCTCTCCGGGCCTCCCTCTGCCCTCCTTCATCGGTTAAACATTGTGAAAGCCTCAGCCTCTTGCCTTTTGACTTTTAGTGATAAGCACAGACACAGATAATAAAAAGGGCCTTTCACATTTGCATAGTGTTTGAGTTTTCAAAATACTTCATATAGATAATTTAATTTGGATGCCCAGCTCTCTGGGAAGTGGACAGGGGAGTTACAGCCACTTTGCTGACACCAAGGGCCAGGGCTGTGACCAACTTTTCCTTCTGTCCCCAGCCCAGCAAAGTGACCTTGATATAATTCTAGGTGATCAGGAAATGTTGGCTAGTGAATGAAAATGAAAGACAAGAGAGTTTCAGCAGAATTTTTTTTCCTTAAAACATTCCCAGGATTGTAGAGCTAAGAGGTAGAACTAGGGCCAGAACCCAGGACCTCTGGCTCTAGTTCTCTGTCCTTTTTCTAGGTGTGGCTGTGGTCAGAGCATAGGCCAACTAGGAAAGGAGAGTCTAAAGAGCTGAAAGGTACATGGGGAAACAGAGAAGTTCCCTGGAGGGAGGGCTTCTCAGACACACGTTCTCACAGAGGAGGGCTGGCAGTTAACCACCTAGCCAAGACTTCATAAATTGACTCTTTTTCTGACAAAGCTGACTATACAAACATTTCTTTTTCTAGCTACCTTGTTCCACATGTGGGGTGCTCTTATAAAGGATTATTAGGATACCAGGCCTCTGTTGTTTTAACATATTAGTCTACAGAATTGGCTGTGGGTATTTAATTTTTTTTTAATGTTTATTTATTTTTGACAGAGAGAGAGAGAAAACATGAGTGGGGGAAGGGCAGAGAGAGAGGGAGACAGAATGTGAAGCAGGCTCCAGGCTGTCAGCACAGCTCACGAACTGTGAGATCACAACCTGAGCCGAAGTTGGACGCTTAACTGACTGAGCCACCCAAGCACCCCGGCTGTGGGTATTTTTAAAAAAGGAAACACAAAGGAAAGGGAAGACACAAAATAAAAGTGATTTGGAGATTTAAAAAAAAAAAACAAAACAAACAAAAAACCAAAATAACACAAATCCTGCCTGCAACTAATCCTGCCATGGGAGGAAGTCAAAAGAGCACTGTACAGGGAGTCTGGAAGCCTGGAGCTATCTAGGACTCTCACACTGATTGCCTTGTATCTTGAGCAAGCTGATAAATTTTTGGAGTCTTCATTTCCTTTTGTAAATTAAAGGGTTGAACTATTCATAGTTCTCTAAAGATCTTTTAGGCATGAGATTCTAGGAGGCAACAGGCATGGGAGAAAGGGGTTTTCTTTCGAACCTTGCCCCTGGCACTTGCTAGGTGTTAAACCTGGACAAATTATTTCTTTTAAAAAATAATGTGGCTCTTTTGTCTGGGCTGCTGACATGCCATCAGATTTAGGAAGATCCAGAAACTTCGGGACCACATGAGCCACAGCTACGTCGGCAAGCACCTCCTGGGAAGCACCCAGGAGGCCGAGATAATGCTGGTGGCATCACCACAGGATGAACTCTGACAGATATCACCCAGGAAAAGTGGGCAGGAGGCATCACCACTTAAACAAGAAACAGGGCTTCTGCCCAACTGCCAACCCTGATAATCTGTGGATGGACCTACGTCAGTGAGCAGACACGGGCAAATGCTGCCCAAAACGAGACTGGAGCTGCTCCTGTCACTGACGTGGTGCAATTGGGCTACTGCAAAGTTCTGGGGAAGGGAAAGCTCCCCAAACAACCTGTCATCATAAAGACCAAATTCGGTGGACAAGCTAGGAAGAAGATTAAGGGTGTGTTCGAGGGCCTGTGTCCTGGTAGCTTGAAGCCACATGGAGGGTGGTTCATTAAATGCTAACAAGCGCTTAAAAGAAAAACAATGTGCATTCTTCAATTATTAAAGTATAATGTATATACTATAGAAAATGTAGAACATGTAGGTAAGAATATTAAGGTAGAAAATAAGGACCTCCCATAATTTTGTTACCCAGAGATAATTGACTATTTTAAGCTATTTCTTTCTACAGTGTAAGCTACAATAACCCTTGGGCCAAGCCTGTGGTTTTTGTAAGGCCCATGAGCTAAGAATGGTTTTCACATTTTTAAAAGGTTGAAAAAAATCAAAAGATAACAATATTTTATGGCACATGAAAATTATGTGAAATTAAAATTTCAGTGTCTCTAAATAAAGTTTTATTGGAACACAGCCATGATTATTTGTCTATGCACTGTCTGTGGCTTTTGTCTTACAATAGCAGAGCTGAGCAAGAGACCCTATGACCCACAAAGGCTAAAATATTTACTATCTGGTTCTTTACAGAAAGTATGTAGGTGTATGTAAATATACATGAAAAATTATGTATCATATATTCTATTTTTTTCTTTGAACATTTAAATATAAACACTTGCTGGTAACTGTAAATATTCCTTGTAAACATAGTTTTAACAGCTCCCTAACATTACATCATGTAAGATGTACTATAATTTAAACACTCTTCTTTTGTTGGACATTTGGTTTATTAAAATTTTTCACTTACAATCGCCACAAACATCCTTAGGCACAAATATTTGACCATATTTCTGATTATTTCCTAAAATTAGCTTCCTAGAAGTGAGATGACTAGCATAAAGTATATGAACAGTTATAGATCCTCTAAAAATGTGCCAATGTACACACCCATTACTCGCAGCAAATACAAGTACTTATTTCCCTGTACTTTTCTGAGTAATCATCTTTAGAGCAGAGAGGAGGAGAGAGGATGGCAGAGGAAGTGGGGGGAGAGCAAGGGAGGGAGATTAAGACTGGACTGAGATCCAGACTGACGTCAAGTCCAGGGTTATTTGCCTCTATGAGCTTATTTCTACTTCACTGAAGTGGGGGTAAGAGTTCTAGGACTAAAAGTTGTGTTTTGCAGAGGAAAAAAAGATATGAAAGCACTTTGTGAATTGTTAAAGCACTACCACCATCTCATAATTATTATCATGATCCTATGAAAGCTGTATATATGAGCCAGCCAGTTGTTCACCCTGAGGGGAAAAGACCAACTCACCATAACTATCCTTTTTACAAAACAATCAGGTCTTAACTTTACAAAGAGTATCTCATCCCTGTGTTACATTCTTAAAATTAGATCCATGTGTTTCTTTTAATTAGTATTTGATACAGTATTAATATTCTTATTTATCTTCTGCATGCCATATGGATTAAATTCTCATTACCTTTGATCTTAATACTTTTAAAATATGTAAATCAGCAGACACCCTCTTTAAAGCAGTGTTTGCATCCCTGTCTATTATTGCCTTGGGCAAAAGGAAAATATCTGCATTGCAAAAAATCCCCAAATTGTGTTGAAATCCTGAAAACCATATATTACACTGGTCAATCTCAACAAATTAAATAATGGCCAACTGAAAATGAAGCCAATTAGAATTTAATATTGCTTAAACCTGACGAAGGTTAATGAGAGCCCACCATGCGTGCATACCATCAAGATGGTCACATTTCAGAACAAAACTAGTTAGGGCTTTACAATTTACTTAACTTCAGCAAATAGTACACAATAAGGTTTTTCTGATTAACAAATACATGCATGCTATATTAAGTGCTGCAGTGTTCTGAAACAGCATAGGGTGAAAGTCTTTTTGTTTTAAGCTGTAGCAAGTCATTTCAACTTTCTTGGTCCTTAGTTTCTTCTACTATACAATGGGGTGATTGGCTGGTGAATTCTAAGGCTCATTCCAGCTCTAGGCACTTAATAAGAAACAATTACAAGGCAGTTATTGAACACATTTTAAAGGAACTCTAAACTTAACTGGGACTGCAGTTACTAATTAACTGAAGAAAAACTGGAGAGGGGAAAAGAACAACTATCATTGATTGATGGAAATTAATCTTAAACAGGACCATCTGTATATCTGTTTATGAGCACACTTAGTCAATTAGACTTGTTTTCCCTTTTCTTAAAAAAGCTATATTGTGAAACACATATTGGTATTATCTTCTCACCTCTTAATTTGAAATACTTTTCTAGCTTATGCTGGGACAGTCATTCCCTCCCTTGGAGCTTATTCAATTAATAACACAAAATATTTTTAGGAGAATTTTGTGTCAATCATAGGTCTATAACCTGCATGCCACTAAATGCCAGAAACTATACCTGCTTATTTACAAGGTTAATTGCCTTGTCATCTGTTCATCTTACTTCAAAAAATAAATAAATAAACAGGTTTCCAGACTTAAAACAGAATTGATAGACCTCTTGGACTGTAGGAAGGCTTATGTTCTTAAGCCCACATGCACCTTTTTCTGGAAGAACACAATCATGTGTTCATTTTGAATTAATTAGCTCGGTTACCATTCTATAGTTTCTGTACTTTGACAAGCTTCCTGCATCCCACTAGTTATTAAATAGTGCAGTTTCTCAATTCAGGTAAACTTTGCTGGTACAACACAGTCTACGTACATATAGTATCGCCTAAAAGCAGTCCAATCTCCATGATAAGAGATACCTTCTATAGAGAGTGGTTCTGCTTTAGAGAGTTTACAATCTAACTTAGAAAATCTAAACCTTTTACTTGAGCCCCATTCTTGACTAGTAAAACACATAGAGACCAACTGTGCAAGGCACTGCTAGAAGATCAAATATGAAAGATCGGAATCTATAGGGCAAATTACCAAGGAATAAAAAGGGTCAGGAATATCTAGAGGAAAACTAGCTATGACATGAATTATTTCTCATAATATATTGGCCTAGAAAAATGAGAACCAGGCATAGATTCACAACACATATTATATTGTCTGTTTCCCCAATTATGCCATAAACGTTTACAGATATTTATGCTTGTGTATCACCCAGTGGGATAGTCTGCCATGTTGTACCAGGGGTGCATCCCATGTAAGCAGGTGCTAACCTTGGCCATGAGGGTGGGGCCTGTGCTGTTCATGGGTAGAGGAAATGCCAACCTTTGATGGCTGCTTCCACCTCTCCACCACCTGACCACCAATGTTTCAATTCCAAACCAAAAGACTGACCCTTGTTTTCACACTTACTCCTCTAGCATCATTTTATCATAATCTTTAGCTGCCACTGAGAATCACTGCCTTAGAAAATTGCTGAAAAGGCACCACTTTTCTATAATGTGCTCAGGGACAGCGCAAGCCAAAAACAAAGGTGTTTCATGCCAGATTCCACCCTCTCCTAGCCCCATCATATATCATTCACCAGGCCTTGCACCCTCCACTTTTGTCCTCCCTGTGGGAGTCATTCCACCTATCTCACTGCTTTAATTCAGGCCTTATCAACTCTTGCCTGGACCACAGCGACTGCCTCTCTCCTAGTGTCATCTCCAGTTTTGCCCCATCCTATCTATTTTCCACATGGAAGCCGGAGACAATTTTCTAAATGAACGTGTCATCCTCTGCTTAATGTCTTCAATGGTTCCCCATGCCTCTCAGAACAAAGACGGCAATCTTTAGTTCAGCACACATATCCTTTCCTGCTCTGACACCTAACTTACCTCTCCAGCTCATCTCCAACAGTTCCTCAGAGCCCAGCTTCTGGTACAAAGCAACAACTCCATGTGCTAGCCCTGTAAGAACCAGCTCAGACTCATCTTCTTCCGGCCCCTTCCCTAACTCCCAAGTCCAAGTTAAAGGCCCTAACACTGGGCTCCCATTTCATTCTGTGTTTAACAATATAATAACAATTATTCCACCTGAGAGCAGGTACAGAATCATATTTATCTTCCTACATCTGTGGCCTGGATCACAGCAGATGACAAATGAATGTATATTCAAGAAATGAACAAATATTGTAGCTGTTCTTGCTCAAAAACATCCACCAATGTCTTCAATTCTTTCAGAAATTACACTTTGCTAGGTGAAAGCCAGCTGGCTAGTCTGCTAAATTAAATCTATCAAAGTGTTATCTATCTTGAGAAACATGAGGTTATGTTAACAGCAGGCTTTTAGGAGGCAATTCTAAATCAGCAAGGCAGCTGTTACTGGGGAGTCTTTCAGGATGATAGGATAGACATTTTTTTTCACAAAGATTATGTCCCAACTATGTTCCTAGCACCACATTAGGAAGCAATGATAGCAATAGGCTTAAGGATAAGGCTGTGGCAACTTCAAATTCCTGCCTATCATCTATAGATGGGTTGTCCGGGTGCTGCTGATTTGTAGAATAAATGTTTATACTGATATCTGTGTAACGATGGAGGACTGCCTGAAGATCTGTGAAGCCACTAAGAAAAACTGCAAATAAAGAATCCAAAAACTAGGCCAGAGTAATGTACAAGGGGTTGTGCCTTTAAGGACAAATGATCAGAATGGTCAGTTGCTAAATAAAAGTGGCGCTGCCAGCCATCCAGAGATTAAGGAAAACCTCCCCAAAGCAGTGTCTGCTAGACTGAGTCCGTGTACCCACCTTCTCCCCAAAACTTGGTATGTTCAAGTCCTAACCCCCAACGTGATAATATTTGGTGGTGGACCTTTGGGAAATGATTAGGAATGAGATTAGTGCCTTCGGAAAAGAGACGCAGGCAAGTTCCTTCATCATTTCTGCCATGCGAGGACATAGCAAAAGGGCCCCTGTCTATGCACCAGGAAGTAGGCCCTCACCAGACACTGAATCTGAGGGCACCTTGATCGTGGACTGAGGTGAGAAACGAATGTTGGTTGTTTAAGCCACCCAGTCTGTGGTATTTTTGTCACAGCAACCCAAATGGACTAAGACATTTCTTACGACATTTTACATCACTAAGTAGAATAAAATCTGTTTGCCATGGAAGACAACAGAGCATAGTGGTCCAGAGCCCAGGCTTCACAGTGAGAAAAGCCTGTGTGGAATCTTGGCTCTGATACCTTTTGGCTGCACAAGTGTGGACAAGGCACCTTCCTCATCTGTGAAATGGGGGTATTCTAAGTAAGATCTAATATGAAAAAGATTAGTTTATCTCTAGTAAAATCAGGTTTTCTAGCACAAGAGAAGAAGCTAAATAAAGAGAGGCAAACAAACCAATTCAACTCCAACCCTTCAAACTGATAAATACTCTTCCTTTAAACACCACTGCTCCAGGTACAGCAGCTGGGAGAAGTTCGTTTTCTCTCCAAACGGGGAAACTCTTTTTCTTCAGCCAAGATTGTGTATAAGATCTAAATCTGTTTTCAAAACATTTGAAACAATAGTTCTGGCAGCTCAGTAGATGAAACTTGGATCTTCCCCCACAATCATACCATGTCTGGGTCTCCTTAATCCTCTTCCAAATTAGTTAAATTAGGTTTAGGTGGATGAAGCATTTACTAAATACTCTCATGTTCAAATAATCCATATCACCGTATAATGAGGACATGGTTAAAAGAACCAGATCCTGCAGAAGAGAACTGGCAAAATCACCTGAATTCTAGGACTTAGGAAATAAAAGCAAAACATTTCCACGACTCTCAGTTTTTCTATGCATCACAATGCAAAACTTAAATCTTCAGAAGATAATTCAGGTTGGTTTTACAGAGTCTTTCTCTCTTTCACAAGGTCCCAGGAAGGAAATGACTCTTCTGCATAGGGGTTAACATACAATTCAAGTGCAGCTTCATGGATTCTACTGCAATAAATACCCTTGAGAGGCTGTTGATGTAAGTGTGTTGATGGAAGTGGGTGTCTTATTATAGAATTGCTTTAACCTAAGATGCCACCTTAGTGTGAAGAGAAAAACATATTATTTGAATATTGCTGGAAGCTGCATTTTTCCCTGGGGAAATGCAAAAGTGAGACACTGACTTTAGCTCACTTTTGGAAAGATGGGTGAAGAGCCACTAGGAAAAGCTGAATACAGACAAAAGGAAAGCTAAATACAGACAAGAGGAAACAAAGCTAGCACTCTAGTGTTCCCTGAAATAATATTCAGGCTCCAAGTAATGTGAAAGTGTAGGTATAATAATCAACAAACAAAAAAGTGACACTCACAATTGTACGAATTTCTAGTATTTTAAGATTTTGTTGCTCTTGTTTTTTCTGTCATCCCATTTGTCTTCACCAAGGTAGTGAAAAACTGAAAGACTGGATGTCTAAAAATATCTTTGGATATTAAACACCAACTTATTTAATAGGACACATATGCCACTGACTTCATTTTTGTAGACCTTTTCCCTGGACATCCAACCTTTCAAAAAAAATAGTTGGCTTCATCAGCTCTAGTATCATGGCCAGATTCCTGCTACAGTAACTGCACTCTGGAATCTAAAAACCTAAATATTTAAATCCATGGTCCATGGAATTTCATGGCCTCCTTTTATGCCTTAACCCTAATATTTCAAGATCCAGCTGAAAACACTGTTGAAAGTCACTGTAGTCTCACAAATGAAGACATCTTAGGGACAAAAGCCTGTACCTCTGCAAATGTGGTGAAGCAAACTACAGAAGACAAACCTGGGAGGTGGACATTTCAAAGAGCTATGGTTCTCATCTCTTTTTTGAGCAAAAGAAGATCCAAACAAAGCCACACAACAGCTAAACCAATGCCATCTGTGTGGAAACCATATTTTAAACACAAACAAAATCAAACGCTCCATATGCCTTCACTCCCGAACATTTGCTAGAACATTACTGAATATTTATTGTTAGAAAGTCAGCATGGTCAAGCAAAGGAAGCAAAAAAGCCCAACGGGAAGTCCTTGGCTTTCCTCCACTGGCCTTCCTTCACACTCTGTTATCACCGCGCACATAGTGCGTTCTATTTGGGGACGCTACACTACACTCCTTCTGCCTCTGTGTATTTACTCCTAAAATAATTTAACATGCTCCTTCTTTTAGAATTAAAGGATTTTGCAAAGCCTACTTGTAAAGCGGGTTTTTTAGCTTTTGCCATGGCATAACACACACAGAAAATCACACGGTTTGTATGGCACAACCAGGCAGACAGAGGTGCTCGGACTGCCCAGTTCTGCCCGAATGCTTCAGTATCTTGGTACAACCAAAATGTATCCATTGCCCAGCAGAGCACCACAGCACGTCACTTGAAGATCTGCTGTAAAATGTATTTGTTGCCAGAAAATGTTAATGCTATTACTTCTTTAAAATGCTGCTAAATGGAATATGAAATTTTAATTTGAAAGCACATAAAAATGTATGTCATTCTTCATCCCACTCCTACATCTCAAGGTTTTTACATCTTGGCTGTGTGAAGACTACGTGAGACCCTGGTTCCAAACGCTGGTTGTTTCTGTTCTCTGTGAGAAAAAGGTGGTTTTCCTACACTGACATTCCATTTGTGACTCAGGCTGTTATTTTTTTCCACTGAACTTTCTGCCTGAAGGCCTTTCAGCATTAAGAACAGAGCCATTTAGCAGATTATTCCCTTGCAACCTCAGCCAGAGGCCCCAAACAAAGCAGCCTGTGCTGATCAGGAGCAAAGCTCAGTGATTTGTTCTCTGCTGTTCCAGGTGGAGCCGTGCCCTGTTGACTGTCATAAACATTTCACTATTTGACTTTTTATGTACACAAAGGAACACCGCACTTTCAGGTCCAAAGACAGCTCAAACATTTCTATAAGTCCTTTTCTCTAGGTCACATTCTTCACTAGAATCACCTAAGATCCACTGGTAGGAGAGAAAGTTTACATTTTCAGTTGAGACACTTAAATTCCCAAAGATCTTCCTGAAATTCTTATTGACTTCATGAACACTCATCTAGTTATAATGTTGGTATTAGAATGACACTTTCAGTAGAATATATTATTATAATTACTGTAGACACTGCTTTTAGATAACAGGCTTGAGCAGTGGAAACCTGAGCAAGGTAAAAGCGCCCACAGTGACCCCTGGACTGAATGCAGACAGAATCCTTAGGGGACCCACCTCACAATACCCACAGGCCCCAGATGACCAATGGGTTAGTTACAATCAGGCACAGGCACCAAAAAAGGAAAATTCCATACATTCCCATACCTCCTCACTTCTCCCCTTAACTACAGTCCCCCACCATGGCCTCCTGGACAGTGTCTCCTTTGCTGTCCTGTCCACTGCTCCGTTTTAGTGTGTTCAAATAAATGTCTATCTCCTTTATTCTGCCTTGGATGAATTCTTCCATTGCCTGTGCTGCTGGCCTCCACTGATTGGTTCACCCCACTTTATTATTACAAACGGTATTAGAGTATGAAAATCAGATTTATAACTAAACATCAAGCTTATAAATAAAATCATTCCCTCTCCTTCTATTGCATCATTTTATTTTTGCTCTTAGGAAACAGACTCTGGAAAGACCAGAAGACGTCCTCTTCATGACAATAAATGCAAGAAATACAGTTCAAGTTGTTGGCTTCACTGAAGGTTGCTTACAAAAATTGTACAACCTGTTTCCCACATGCCATGGGTTAAATGTTTCATTTAAAACGATGTCAATATTAAAGGTTAGATGGCTGACAAACACCCAAGTTAAAGTTCTAAGGATCTGAGTCTGTGACTCATGTACAGAATGCTGTGGTTCTTCATCAGGGTTACTGCTCAACTCTCAAACCTGGACTCAATCATGCCGAGATATGAGGAACTCATGCACGCTACTAATCTTATTGCCTTCCAGGAGGTACCAATAAGACAGCAGGCCACTAATCAGAAACATTTGAACTTCAGAATTATACAGAGCAGATTTATTTACTGAGAGTGAGACCCTTTTCAAAATGCCAAACCCAGGGCGCCTGGGTGGCTCAGTTGGTTGAGCATCTGACTTTGGCTTAGATCATGATCTCACGGTTCATGAGTTCGAGCCCTGCATTGGGGGCTCTGTGCTGACAGCTCGGAGCCTGGAACCTGCTTTGGACTCTGTGTTTCCCTTTCTCTCTGCCCTTCCCCTGCTCACACTCTGTCTCAAAAATAAATACACATTAAAAAAAAGAAAGGCAAACCCATTCACACTTGGTGCATAATTTTTTATGATTGAGTTTTCCTTCACTAGCATGATCTAATAACTCTATCAATTTCAATATTTAAGTAAGTTTGGTGCAGATAACTAACAAATTAGTAAAACATGTGTCGAAGAAATAGAATTTTTCTTACTGGCCACTCATAACTCCCTTTGTAAGATGGATAATAATATTTACTTACTGGGGTAAGCAGAACTTAGTCAAGTGGTAAAATTCTAGCTGTAATGTATATTTAAAATGAGACTAAAATGTCAGCTTTATTTCAACATTATTGCTTATACAATTCACATGGTAAAAATTCTCAGGTGTTACCATCAACGAAATAATAATGCCAGAGCCACATTTTAAAACTCATTTTTTTTTTCTTAGTCACTATGTTATGTGCCTAAACTGCATTTTCTATCCAGAGTCCTTCTAACTGAGCAACTTTACTTCATCCTTCCCTTTGTAAGAGAAACAGTTAAGAATAAGTCTCTTAACATCCCATTTTAGATACTTTCTTACTAAGTGATTTGAACACATTCTGTTGGGAATTACTAAGAAAATAAATAATGAAACTTGCAGAAGTTTCTAACTCAACATATTTTCATCATTAAAATCCAAGCATATTTTAATGTGCTGATATGAAAACCAATATTTCAAGTTGTCTTCACTGATTACTGTAGCCAAATTCTTTTGCAACAAAGGTTTGGGGATTTTTCAGGTGTGTTGTGGGAAAAATGTTTGAGCAGAGGAGGAGAAAAGACTTTAAAGCAAGCTATATAGCCTCTTTTTAGTCAGGCCTGAGACCATCTCTCCAGACCATGCTAATTTACCTAAAATGATTATGCTTACCAATCAGATGACCCAGTTTAGCTTCCTCTCATCCAAAGCACTGGATATAGCTAAATAAATTACAGAGCAACCTAAGTCAGTTTACCTTGCTCCCTGCAGACTTTTCCCAGGCCCACTACTAATCTCTCTTCAGTCTTATTTGGAGATCACATTCATTTTCATAACGAATTTGACTGTGTGTGTGTGTGTGTGTGTGTGTGTGTGTATGACAAAAAGAGAAAGAAATCCCATTTTTTAAAAAATTTACTCTAATCCTTTTTTTTTTAAATTTTTTTAACGTTTATTTATTTTTGAGACAGAGAGAGACAGAGCATGAACAGGGGAGGGTCAGAGAGAGAGGGAGACACAGAATCCGAAACAGGCTCCAGGCTCTGAGCTGTCAGCAAAGAGTCTGACGTGGGGCTCGAACTCACGGACTGTGAGATCATGACCTGAGCCGAAGTCGGATGCTTAACCGACTGAGCTACCCAGGCGCCCCAGAAATCCCATTTCTTAGTCTCCCACTGTTCTAGACAGATGGCTGTGCCCCATCTCCTAAGCTCTATTCCCACGGCTACAATTGTTGACCAGAAATATTTATAACATGCAACTAAAGTGCAAGATCCAAGATGTTTTTTGTTTTTGTTTTTTTAATGTTTTATTTATTACTTTAGACAGAGAGACAGAGCGTGAGCAGAGGAGGGGCAGGGAGACAGGGAGACAGAATCTGACACAGGCTCCAGGTTCCGAGCTGTCAGCACAGAGCCCGACATGGGGGGCTCGAACTCACAAGCGGTGAGATCATGACCTGAGCCGAAGTCAGACACTTAACTGACTGAGCCACCCAGGTGCCCCTGCAAGATGCTTTTTGAAAGAAAATGAATTTCCTCAAAAGAGACTACTCACCTGAATAAACACTTGGTAAACATTTACTAAGCACCTACTATGTGACATAATTAACATTATTGAGTTGTGTTTATACATCAATACAACCAGTCACAGAATAGTATACACATTTTCCAATATTCTTATCCAATTATGGTCAGAAGATAAGATTATAGAGCAGGTATTGCTGGCCAAGCAATATATTAGCAGACTGCCCTCCAAAGAGGCTGTTGCCCTGACACAAACAATGCTATAAATGCTTGTTTCCTTGTATTCCTGATAGCCCATGCATCAATTTTTTTTCTAGTCTAGCCTGTTTGATAGGCAAAAATTTTAATTTCTCATATTAAATTTTGAGGTTGAATATTTTTGCATATAGTCATAGTCATTTACATTTTCTCCTTTTATGAATTGCCCTTTAAGTTTTTGTCAATTTCTTTCTAAAGGAGTATTTAGGGGCACCTGGCTGGCTCAGCAGGTGGAGCATGTGATGCTTGATCTTGGGGTTGTGAGTTTGAGCCCTATGCTGAGTGTACAGATTACTTAAAATCTTCTTTTTTTAAGTTTACTTATCATTTTTGAGAGAGAGAGAGACAGAATGAGTGGGAGTACAGCAGTGAGAGAGGGGGACAGAGAGAATCCCAAGCAGGCTCTGCACTGTCAGCACAGAGCCCAATGTGGGGCTCAAACTCACGAACCATGAGATCATGATCAGAGCCGAGATCAAGAGTCAGATGCTTAAACTGGAGAGTGTTATGCTAAGTGAAATAAGCCATACAGAGAAAGACAGATACCATATGTTTTCACTCTTATGTGGATCCTGAGAAACTTAACAGAAACCCATGGGGGAGGGGAAGGAAAAAAAAAAAGAGGTTAGAGTGGGAGAGAGCCAAAGCATAAGAGACTCTTAAAAACTGAGAACAAACTGAGGGTTGATGGGGGGTGGGAGGGAGGGGAGGGTGGGTGATGGGTATTGAGGAGGGCACCTTTTGGGATGAGCACTGGGTGTTGTATGGAAACCAATTTGACAATAAACTTCATATATTGAAAAAAAAAAAAAAGAGATGCTTAAGTGACTGAGCCATCCGGGCACCCTCTTAACTTTTTCTAGACTTTTTAAAAAGGCAAATTCTGATTGAATTATTGGCATAGAGGATCTGAACAATTTTTTAAAGGGTCTCAATATGTACTGCAAAATATTTTTGTACAAAAATTGTTCCTTTATACTTCCATCAGCATGCTAACAAAGTGTGTTTTTTCCATTTCTTCTACTTTTAGACTTTACCAGAAATAGCTTCATTTTGTTTGCAAACTTTCTCCACAAGGCACTTGAATATGTGCCTGGGAATTTTATAACCATCTCTTGTAAGTGGTCTTTTTCTTGCCTGTAAACCTTGATATTCCATGAAGCAGCTGAGGCTAAACCTGATCATTCAGGAGGGACTATCTGATTCATAGTACTTGAGGATTCCCAAGTTTAGAAACCAGCATGAAACAATGTCCTTGGGCATATGTACTGTAGATGATTAATTTCTACGTAGGATAGATACTACTAGTTGTCTATTCAACTTCCATTCTTCCCTATTTCTTTTCCAACAGAACTCTTATATGGTATGGGGCACAATGTGGTCAACTCAAATGTTTTCCAGCTTCTATAGATAAAGGAGGCCCATTAGATGTAAATAGAAGTCACTGGGTGGGGCTTCCAGGAAAATCCTTCTTGCTCTTTTGCAAAGAAAGCAGCCATGATGGCTGGATCTCCAGCAGCCATATTGGGATCATGAAAGAAAAGCCAAGAGAGTTGCAGAGTCTTGGCCATGCCTGACATTTTTGATCTTCTGAACCAATGCCAGGAACTGCCTACCTCCCTGGATTTCTGGTGACATAAAGAAAGGAACCATTTATCTATCGAAGTCACTGTATTTCAGTGTCTGTTTATTAAAGCAGAGAACAACTCCTAACTGATGTACTATTTTAAAAATATCTTCCAGGGGCACCTGGGTGGCTCAATTGGTTAAGTGTCTGACTCTTGAGTTGGTTCAGGTCATGATTTCACCCATGTCAGGCTCTACACTGTCAGAAAAATTTTTTTTCCAAATTTTTATTTAAATTCTAGTTAGTTAACTTACAGTGCAATATTGGTTTCAGGAGTAGAATTCAGTGATTTATCACTTACATACAACACCCAGGAATTACCATAACAAGTGCCCTCCTTAATACCCTTCACCCATCTAGCCCATCCCCACCCACCTCCCTCCACCAACCCTCAGTTTGTTCTCTGTCTTTAAGAGTCTCTGTTTCCCTCTCTCTTCCCAATCCCCACCCCTGCGACCTCACTGATATGTCCATCTGTTTTGTTTCTTAAATTCCACATATGAGTGAAATCACATGGCATTTGTCTTTCTTTGATTTATTTTACTTAGCATAATACACTCTAGCTCCATCATGTCATTGAAAATGGCAAGATTTAATTTTTTTGATGGTTGAGTAATATTCTATTGTGTGTATATATATGTGTGTATATGTATATGTACACACACACACACACACACACACACACACACACACCAATCTTCTTTACCCATTCATCAGTTGATGGACATCTGGGCTCTCTCCAGACCTTGGCTATTGTTGATAATGTTGCTTATAACAGCAGGGTGCATGTACCCCTTCGAATCTATATTTTTATATCCTTTGGGTAAATACCTTGCAGTGCAATTGCTAGATTGTACAGTAGTTCTATTTTTAACTTTTTGAGGAACCTCCATACTATTCTCCAGAGTGGCTGCACCAATTTGCATTCTATTGGGTCCTTTTAAATGAGGTAGCATTCCTTCCCTACAGATCCACTCTCCATCCATTTCTACCAAGTTCTCTGCCCCAGAAGCTGACCTGGATGGACTACTCGGCTTTCCATTGGTTTGGCCAATAGACAGCCCTAGCAAGAAATCAGAGGAAAGAAAGAGAGTGAAGAAAGAGAAAATACTCTTATTCCCCAGCATCCTCTGTGGGGTTGTCTTGTGTTGAATGTGTCCTTTGCTGAAAGCTATCTCTCTTCTTAAGGCCCCTATCCTCATGTGGCCCTTTCCATCTGGATTCCACATGCCATGCCCTTTCCTTGCCCCTTTAGGTATGTATGTGTGGTAACAGCTCCACTCCTGCCCATAAACCTTTTGCTATAATCTCCTTAATTAAACAATACCCAATTTATCCTAATTTGTTCTGATACATCCCTTGTTTTACACACACACACACACACACACACACACACACACACACACACACAAATCCTCTAGGATTTGAGGAAAGGCCATAGGCCCATACCTTCCAGCCTCCACATCAAGGTAAAGAGAGTCAACTGTAATAGGATAGGCAGGAAAACACGTTTAGGGGGTGAGTAGACTTGAAGGAAGTACGTAAAATGTTAAAATGGGGGTCACAACCAAGTTTATCAGAGACTGCAATCATTTTACTGGTGGCAGATAGCATGATAAATATCCGTCAATGCACAGAACTTCATTATTCACCCTCGGCCTCTTCTCATTAGAGAATAATACAAGTGTAGGGAAATCAGGCATGACTTGGCCCAACCTACTCACTTTTCTGTGAGGGCCGATTTACTGCATAAAACCAAATCCAAATATCTCATCTCTAGATGTTCAGTCAGGCTTGTTGCTATTATTTGGGGTTTTTATGAATTGTTTTGGTTTTTCTCCCCATGATTCTTCTCTAAATTCTACATAGTTACAATGCAGCTTTTCATGAAAGAAAAACTAAAGACAATATTAAATCTCCAAAACACAACATATGAGATTTGGGGGACCATTATTACTCTTATCAAAATTAGTGGCCTAAGAAGTCCAGGGATAGCATCTAAGTTCAGGTTGATATTAACGAGAAGCAGGAAAAAAACTGCTTTCAAGGACAGCAATAATAATACTAATATATGTTATGCCTAAATCATCTATTTAAAAGTGGCTCAGAAAACATTAACCCCACCTTGCAGGAGTTAAAAGGAAAGTGTAAAATGATTTTATCTCAATCTTTATGCTCCAACTTTCATTCCAGAATTCTCGTAAGAATCCTCCTTCTCTATTAAGTATGAAAAATTGAGCAATAGCTAAGCAGTATTCTTTTGATTAAAAAAAAAGAGCTAAGGTGATAGAGAAATAAATATAGGGCTCAATGTTCTAGTCTTTTCAATAATTATGAGGTTTTTAGTTTTTTAAAAGGGGATAATTTTTTTTTTATCAATGAAGAAGGAAAACTCTGTAGTAACCTGCCATAGCATTTTTGAGAGGCCACAGCTCTATCCTTTTCAAGTGTGTGTGCGTTTTCTAGTCTAGTCCCGAGACCTTAGATCCTGGCACAAAACTTCCTGAATGCAGACATAGCTTTTAAGGGTCATTTGATGAATTACAGAGCCAAAAACCTCAAAGAGAAGTCTAACTGAGAAAGCTATAGCAATCTACCAATATTTGAAGAACCACCATATGCTAAAAGAAGTAGCCATTTTTTTTTGTTCAGTTATTGGGGAGCAAGAAAAAACAAACCCTTCTACTAAGTTTTCTAACCAAGAAATTGATAGTCCTCAAAATCAGCCAATTCCTCTCACTAGTATAGAGAGTCTTAACCTGGAATGTAGACTCTGATGGGAACATGAAGGTGTTCAAAGAGTTCTTGACATTATATGCAAAATATTTTTAGGGTCAGAGTGCATGAATTCCATTAGCTTCTCCAAGAGTCTCACAATGAAAAAAGGTCTAGGAAAAAAATGTATCAAAGCAGCCTAGATGACCATTTGTCAGGAGCACTGAAGAGAAGAGAATTGCTGTAAGGTCAATGTTTATAATTTACTGGTTACAGTTAATGTAAACGAGGCCTTTATACAGTGTGTGTTCATTCCCCTAACCACTCAGCAGTTATTTACGGGTGTCCCCTATGCTTATATGGGTTGATCTGCTCAGAGTGGTAGTTTAAAGGGAGCATCTATTCTAACTCCCTAAGGGGAGACACAATGGGATGTACTTTTTTCCAGTGCCTTCCCACAGTGTTAAATAGAAACTGCCATGAGAAGCGGGGGTTCCATTAATGGACTGATTAAGAGGATCTGGTCTAGAGCAAAGAATGACCAGCCCACAAGAGATGAGAAGAGCCCTGGTTCCCAGACAGCAACGCAAGTTGAAAATCAGAAGGCAGAGTACCAGCGATGCTGTGAGCTGAACTACTCTGAGCATGGGTAAATATAGCAGTGAAAAACAAATGGAATGGATACTTTGTCATTTGATCCTTGGAGATTTGGAGTGGATCCTTGGATGTTCTGTCCCCCACCCACACCCCAAACATTCAGACCTGTGTAATAAGTTAGCATGTGAACTGTCCTTGGGAGGACAAGTCAGTTAAGAACAGAAACAAGCCTAGAGCTCTTTGCGCTTATCTGATTTCTGCACAAATGCAGAGTTTGACATTTAGAGTTGCTGTGTGCCCACTGGGAGAGCCCAGCCATTGTGTCCTGGTATAAAAACTTTTCCTTTGAAATTAGGATAGTATGTAAACTCATCCTGTAAGAGCTTTGTAGATCTCTTGCATTTGTTTCTTGGACCTGTTTGAATTTGTTCTTCTAAATAGCCTGCTTAGAGAAAATACCTGGCACCAATTTAATGAAAAGGGATATCATTAATTTCTTCCTTTAAAAAAGGAAGGGTCCCTTTGGGAACACTGAGTCTTCATGTATATTAGGTCAGACAAACCCAGCATAATGTCTAAGTAGACTGGCTGTTCTAATTGCTTGCTGCTAAGCAGTGGAACAGACCCCTTTGGATAGTGAAGAAAGGAAATGGAGATTGGAGTCAGGGGGAGGGGTATAGTCCTTATACCGTTTAGGTGGATTAATGAAACAGAACTCCTCCCATTACACAAATTGCCAGACACAGAAAATACCAACAGATTAGTCCCACTCCTCTTAAATGCTGCAAGGGTTTTCAAGGTGATAAACTCTTAAGCCTTACGGTGACACTGAGTACAAAACTAAGTGCAGTTTGTAAAAATCTTAGTATACTCCATAAATCTTGACACTTTGAAAGAAAAGGAGGAGGAGTTGTTGACTTGGAAATTGGCAAGTTCAGAAGGGATTCTCATTTGAGGAGTGAGAAATCACAGCAGCAACAGCAGCTAAATGTTTATTAAGTGCTTACCTTGTGCCAGGCATTATTCTCATGATTAAACCAATAACCTGAAGTCTTATATTTGAAGGACAAATTGTGAGCTGGGGCTCCCTCAAAGCTGCCAGAGCATCACACACACATATAAACACACACTCTCTCTCATGAATGTGTATCAGAGACCAGGGAAGTGCAGGCTAATAAAAGGGCTAAATACCAGCAAAATCCTGGAAAGATAGGCAAAATGTGGGACTAGAAAGCTTTGGGGGTGATGGTGGGCAGAAAAATCTGGTTTAGCATAGAATGCAGACTTGAAGCAGGGGAACAGAAAGTCATTGGGAACTGTTCTTGCTTGGAAGTAAATTGTAGACTCATTTAATATCAATTGTTTATCTTTAATTTCTCCCTCCTGTCATTACTCCAACTTAATCTTAGCAGTTTTTTAAAAATGTTTACTTATTTCTTTTGAGGGGGGTAGGGAAGGGCAGAGAGGAGAAAGAGAATCCCAATCAGACTCTGCACTGTCAGCGCAGAGCCCTACGCATGGCTAGATCCCAAGAACCGTGAGATCACGATCTGAGCTGAAATCAAGAGTTGGATGCTTAAGCAACAGCCACCCAGGCGCCCCCATCTTAACAGTTTAATAAGAAATGTATCTATTCCTTTAAATAAATAACAAGTGATTTGAATGTAAATCTAACAGCAGTTCAAGCTAAACAAAACACCTTTACCTAATGCCACTAATCCTCAAGGCATGGCTTTATGTTCCTTACTTTGCCTGCTTGCTTCTGAACCTAACCAGGATAGAGTCCATGAAATCCTAAACTCTGACCAATACACACAATCAAACGTCTGGGGCAAAATGTAACAGATATGTATCAGTCTACATAATGTATCAGTCTACAGCTTACCTTAGAGCTAACCCCTTGAGCTTTCTATTTTCCCCTGTTCCTTTGTAGAGCAAAGAGGAAAATACATGTAAGAAGCTAAAATGGCTGTCCAAAGAACCATCAAGAATAGTCTGGGCCAAAAGAGTGGTCCAAAGGCATGATTTCCTCAATTTCTCCCTAGAACCTAGCTCTGTGTTGACCAACCGAGACTGTTTCTTTATCAATAAAATAAGAGGGCTGAGGAGAAGTATCTCAGAAGCTTCTATAATTCTAGATCCAGATAGGTCATGCCATAGAAATTTGGTAGAGAACTTACTCAAAGGAAAACGAAATACTCCCATGAATAAGAAACAGAACCCCATGGAGGAACAAACTTTTGTTGAATGGTTACTATTATGCCAAGTATTGTGTTAAGCACTTTACATGCACACCTTATGTGATAGGTATTTTTATTACTCCTATTTTACACATGAGAAGAGGCACAGAGAGGTTAAGTAACTGTCACTTAAGTAACTTTAGTAGCTATCAGAGTGGCTGAGCTGAGATATCCATTTAAGTCTGTCTGACCTCCAAAGCCTGCTGTGCTATACTGCCACAAGTGTGGGACCATCATCCACGGGCATCTCTTTTTTGTAAGAGCTCTAAACTGGAAGCAGCCCAGATGCTCAGTGATAGAAGACTAGATTCATAAAGTAGGATACTCTATAGTAATGAATATAAACAAGTTAATCTTAAAAAAATGTAATGTTAAAGAAAAAAAAGAAGAAAATGCCAGACACCAAAGAACACATGCTGTGTGATTCTTGTTATGCAAAGTTTAAAAACAGGCAAAATGGAACTGTGATATTTAGGATGCATACTTAGGTGGTTCACTCTAAGAAAAAGAGAGTCAAGGGATGCCTGGGTGGCTCAGTTGGTTGAGCGTCTGACTTCGGCTCAGGTCATAATCTCACGGTTCATGGGTTCGAGCCCCACGTCAGGTTCTGTGCTGATAGCTCAGAGCCTGGAGCCTGCTTTGGATTCTGTGTCTCCCTCTCTCTCTGACCCTCCCCGCTCACATTCTATCTCTGTCAAAAAATGAATAAACGTTAAAAAGTTAAAAAAAAAAAAAAAGGAAAAAGAGAGTCACAATCAGGAAAGGGTGTGCAGGATGTTTCTGAGGTGTGGGCAAGTTCTTTCTGCAATCTCAGTTGTGGTTATATGTGTGCTTCCTTTATAATAATTCCTTACACTGCCCATCTCTGTTTTAAATGTTTTTTTTTTTTTGTAATCATGTTACATTTCATCATTTTATTTATTTATTTATTTATTTATTTATTTATTTATTTAATGTTTATTTATTTTTGAGACAGAGAGAGACAGAGCATGAACGGGGGAGGGTCAGAGAGAGAGAGGGAGACACAGAATCTGAAACAGGCTCCAGGCTCCGAGCTGTCAGCACAGAGCCTGATGTGGGGCTTGAACTCATGAACTGCGAGATCATGACCTGAGCCGAAGTCGGACGCTTAATCAACTGAGCCACCCAGGCGCCCCTCATTTCATCATTTTAAAAACTATAAAAACAAGAACAACCAAAATCTCCTTTCTCTCCCATGTGAGCTTTCCCTGGTGTGGAAAGGGAACAGTCAAAGGTCTGGAAACACCTTTCTCCCCTCTTTGCCTGGCCCTTTCTCTATCCCTCCTTCGGTTCTCAGCTTTGGTTTAAGCCTATGTGACCCTTCTCCTCCCCCCCACCCCCCTTCCACCCCAGACCCAGCATCCTTGTAGCTCAGCTCCACTGCTCGCTCTTATTAACACCTCAGTCAAAGGAGATTTGATTTCGGAGCTACTTGTCCATTTCTCCCTTGGAATGTAAACTTCACAAGGACAAGCCTGGATCCTGCTGTCTGCAGGCACCCAACACAGTGCCTGCCACTTAGTAGACACTCAGCAGACATCTGCTGAATATCTGAATGAATGAGTAATAAGGATGCACTTCACTCTCTCCCAGCCCTCTCTGAATTTAAGCCAACAATATTTCTTTGCTAAATATAGTTTTTACTGGAAGCTGACAACCCCAGTTTTCCTGGTCATTTTAGGAACTCTAGTTACTTAAAGGAGTATGAGGAGCAAGGAAACTGGAAACACATAGAAAAATGAAAACTGGGGGAAAATCTTATGGTTCTGCAGATAGTCATACAATCAGGTTTTTTTTTTTTTCCCTTATTTAATTTTGGACTATGTCTGTCTTGCCTCCCTGTAGCACTTAAAGTTGATTACATTTAATTTAGGGAACACCTTGTATCAGGGTGTCATATGTTCAAAAACTAAACAACAGATTACCTTGTCCCTCTCAGGCTGCTCTTACTTGCTTGGATGGGGAATGGGTGCTAAGCTAAGATGGGAGTCAGGCTGACCTAAGAATATTTTCTCCCTGATTATATATACATTAAAAAAAATTAATTACTGCTCTGCCAAAGATACTGTTTAAAAAAAAATGAAAAGACAAGCCAGAAACTGAGAGAAACAGCTGTAAAAGGTATCTGAAAAAGGTCTGGTATCCAAAATATACAGAGAGTTCTTAAAACTTAACAATAAGAAAACAAACAACACAATTTAAAACTGGGTAAAAGATCTGCAGAGATACTTCACCAAAGATATACAGGTGGCAACCAACCATACGAAATGTTGCTTCACATCATAAGACATCAGGGAAATGTAAACTAAAACAACGAGATATTATGACACGTCTATTAAAATGGCCAAAATCCAAAACACTGATAACACCAAATGCTGACAAGGATGTGGAGATGTGGAGCAGCAGGAGCTCTCATTCGCTGCTGGTGAGAGTACGAAATAGTACAGCCACTTGGGAAGACAGTCTGGCAGCTTCTTACAAAGCTAAACATACTCTCACCATATAATCTAGCAATCATACTCTTCGGTATTTACCCAAGAGTGAAAACTTACATTCACATAAAAACCTGAGCCAAGTATTTATCGCAGCTTTATTCTATAATTGCCAAAACCTGGAAGCACCCAAAACGTCCTTTAATAGGTGAATGGATAAACAAACTGTGGCATAGCCACACAATAGAATATTTTCAGCAATAAAAAGAAATGGGCTCTCAAGCTACGCAGACATCAATCAGAGAGCTCAAACGCAGCTCTGTACTGTATGATTCCAACTGTATTTCCATTCTGGAAAAGACGCAACTTGTAAACAGTAAAACAACAACAGCAACAAAAACAAACAATAAAAGCCAACACACGCCCCCTCCAAAATAGAGGTTGCCATGAGTGTAGTGGGAGGGAGGGAGGGAGGGATAAATAGGTGGAGCCATAAGGGATTTTTAGGCAAGTGAAACTACTCTATATGGAACTGTAGTGGTGGTTACATGTCATTACACATTTGTCAAAACTCAGACGGTACAACGCAGAGTAAGCCCGAATGTAAATTATGGACTTTAGTCAATAATAATCTATCAACATTGGTTCATCATTGTAAAGCCACAATGATGCAAGATGTTAATAATAGGGGAAACCTGGGGAGGGGAAGACGTAAGGGAGTATATGAGAGTTGCGTACCTTCTGTTCAATTTTCTGAAAACCCAAAACTACTGAAAAAAAAAAAAAACCCCAACTCTATCAATTAAAAAAAAAGTATTACTCCCAATCTTGGAAAATAAACAAAAGTAAAAAGAAGAAAAATCACTCCACTCCTCACTCCTACCACTATATAACTGGATGTTTAATTTTAAGGTTGAAAAGAATCCTTTAAAATGAAACAAACGAGGCAGCCAAGGTTAACAGGATAGTCTATAGAGTATGTGCTGTTTCAAATACATCAAGTAACAAAAGAATTTAAAAATAAAATTCCTCTCAGCACCTTTTACAGTCATGCCATCAACATCCAATTCTGGAAGCCAAGGAGCCTAACTTGCCTCACACACCCTGCCTTGTGCTGTTTGGCAGCTGCACTCCTGATGTCCTGGGTCAATGCCAGAACCTAATTTGGCATCGGCAAAAAGTGCATCCTGACCCAACACACTCAGGAAAGCACCGGAAAAGTTCCTGCTGAACTTTCCTCAGATAAGTTGGCAGTAACAGTCTGGGAAGAAATAATGGCCCCAAACTATGCAACTTTGTAACATGTTTTAATGAGTTGCAGGAATGAGAAAAGCCTGTCTGTCACCAGGCCTTCCCTGAGGTATGTAGCCTTGAAAATGGTGGCTGAGACCTCCTGGGCTGTGGCCACCTCCCTTCCATCCTCGACTGCGCAGGCAAGTCAGGATCTCGTCGCCTTAGCTGGCTGACGTGTGGATGGAGTGCTGACCTATGTGGACCATATAGGTCCACCTATGTGGATCCCTTCTTCCTTATCATCCAGACCCCCCAAGTTTCAGGAGAAATGGGGCACCAAAATGAATGTTCTCCTTTTGGCAGTTAACCTACAAAATTCCTCCTGAAAATCACAATTTTGGACAGAAGCCTCAAATTGGGGTAATCTGCCATGACTCCAACTGATGTCCTGGCACTCCGTTCGCATTCTCCAAAATTACAAAATAAAACAAAACAAAAACAAACCAACCCCAAACCTAGATCTGGTAAAAATGAGAAAAGTCTTTTGAGCAAAAGAAGTAAGGTATATAATTAATATAAATAGGGCTGAATTAGAAATGAAATTTGGGATTAGGAAAACTATAATCTACCCTCCTCTTTTTCCTTCCACCCTCCACCCTCACGCCCCAAAGCCTCAAACCGTGCAATCCTTATGCTGGCCTTGCCTAAATTCTTTTGCAAAAAACCAGAACACAAGCCTTATGGTGATGACATACGTATTAGACATATGTGCAAGTGTTCAGATCTGGTGGGGTTTAGAACAATTTTGCCTTAAGGGACGCTGGTAAAGGCTGGCAGAGTTCATAAAATAGAGATAGCCGTTAAAAGCAATAATTCCTAACAGTTTTAAAAACTGAGAAACTTTATCAAAATCTGGAACATTTCCCTCCTCCTCCTCTATAGCAAAGTTACAAGTAAATGTAACTTTGTTCTTGACAATTTCCCCAGAATTTAATGAGACCACTTGACATAAATAAGGACACTAGTGTATTCCCAAGCCTGCTTTGGAAAATAACAGCTGCAAAGACCAAGATATTAGAAATACATTAGTCTCTTAAGTGTCTTATTTTACTTCCTGGCCTGCAGTTGATGTACAGTAGGTGCTTGATAAGTGTTTGCTGAACGAATAGGAAGCCCTAAATATACAGTTCACTTTTTCTGATTCAATGTAGTATCATAGAGATAGGGGACATCTAGAGCAATGGTTCTCAAAGGCCAGTCCTCAGACCAGCATCGTGAAGTCACCCAGGAACTTGATAAAAATGCAAATCCCCCTCACCCCTGCTCTCCCCCAGATCGGAAACTGTGGAATAGGCTCAGTGATTCCGATACCCACTAAAGTTTGAGCACCACGTGTCCAAAAAGATCCTTTAACAAGGAGGTGGGGTTTTTTTCCCCATAAATTTACATTTATTTATTTTTTATTTACTTATTTTTAAATTAATTAATTTTTAAATTTACATCCAAGTTAATTAGCATATAGTGCAACAGTGATTTCAGGAGTAGATTCCTTAATGCCCCTTACCCATTTAGCCCATCCCCCCTCCCACAACCCCTCCAGCAATCCTCTGTTTATTCTCTAAGAGTCTCTTATGTTTTGTCCCCTTCCCTGTTTTTATATTATTTTTGCTTCCCTGCCCTTATGTTCATCTGCTTTGTATCTTAAAGTCCTCATATGAGTGAAGTCATATGATATTTGTCTTTCTCTGACTTATTTTGCTTAGCATAATACCCTCTAGTTCCATCCATGTAGTTGCAAATGACAAGATTTTGCTCTTTTTGATTGCTGAGTAATATTCCATTATATATATATATATATATATATATATATATATATATACACCATTCATTTATCCGCTGATGGACATTTGGGCTCTTCCCATACTGTGGCTATTGTCAATAGCACTGCTATAAACATTGGGGTGCATGTGCCCCTTTGAAACAGCACACCTGTATCCAACAAGGTGGTGTTTTTTTCTACTTCCCTCGCCAACAGTAAGGATTTTATCTCTTTAATCCCTTTATTATCCCATCGAGAAAAATCCTGAGACAGGCTTTACCAGTCTCACTGATGAGGGTTTACGTTGAATTCTGTGGCACCCAGGCAAGAAGAAAAGATGTCTCAGCCCAATGGGAGTTGAAAATGGCAGGGATTCAGAGCACCAGGGACTACACAAGAGAGGCCTCAAAGTCTCGTGCATGGCATTCTATGATTGTGCTAGATGCGGGCCAGCAAGGCCCAGTAGCCTTTTCTCTATGTAGGGTTTGGTTTCCATGTGCTTTCCTAATAGGGATCATGTTGCCTTTGAGACTCTGTTGTAGGAACACACTCTCTCTGTCAAATGGGTGATGTCTGAGCCCTTTACAGTCATAGTGCTTGCTGTTTGGCAATCTGCTTGTAACCCCTTCCAATAGGCAGGCAGTGTGAGGCAATTCTGACACGTGGATCTAAGGCTTTGTCTTGCCTGATACAGTGAATCTATTAAAAAAAAAAATCAAATTCAACTTCTACTATTGTAATAGGGTGGCCAACTCATCCCAGTTTACCTGGGTTTATCCTGGTGTTAGCATTGAAAATTCACATCTTGGAAAACCCTTCAGTTCTAGGAAAACTGAGATGTTTGGTCAACCTGGGATTAAGAGTTCCAAGGGTTTGAGCCTCGCATCGGGCTCCATGCTGACAGTGTGGAGCCTGCTTGGGATCCTATCTTTACCTCTTTTTCTGCCCCTCTCCCACTCACACACATTCTCTCTCTCCCTCTCAAAATAAATAAATAAACTTAAAAAAAAAAAAAAAGAATTCCAAGGATAAAATAGAGCCCAAATTTGCCTTCTGATAGCTGAACCAATGCCAAAATTAACAACAGTTAGTAATGAGCAGCAAGCAAGAATGAAAAATAACAAAGAAGATGGCATTAGACTGGATAGAAGTGTGGGGTGGACAGGCCATGAAAGACGTGAAATCAGATCACTAAACCTGACTTAGATACTCTCCAAGGGCTCTACCACTCCCCAGCATGGTGCACTGCCAACTGTGTTCCCTTCAGGAGGCTGGTGCAATCCCACTTGCTCCTCCGCTCCCTCCAAAGGTGCCATGCTCCATCTTTAAGCCCCAGTGTAGTTAAAGTTACTCTCAGCAAGTGTAATGACTTTCTGACCTTCAAAAAGAAATATGGTGGTATCTGGCTGGCTTAGTTGATAGAGCATGGGACTCTTGATCTCGGGTTATGAGTCTGAGCCTTATGTTGGGGACAGAGGTTACTTAATAAATAAAAGTTAAAATAAACAAAAAATAGTAGTATTAACCCACGTCATCTGTCTCCTCCCCACCTACCATTCTCCTTGCCTTCCCAGCTCCCACCACATGGGCTTCTTTCTACTCCTCACCTATTCCCTGCATGCCGGGCCTTTGCCATAGGTACTCCCTTTGCCTGGAATGCTCTTCCTCCAAATACTGCATGGCTAATTAGCTCACCACTTTCAAGCTTTCTCAATAAAGCCCACCCAAACCACCCTATTTAAAAGCGAAACCACCCCCCAAACACTCCTCGTGCACTTTGGCCACTCCTAATCTCGCTAGCAGTATTAACACCTGGCCCTTCTAACATCCCATACTACTGACTTTTGTATTATGCTTATTGTTTATTGTCATTTCCCTCTGCTGAAACATAGCACTGTGAGGACAGGAATTTTTTACTGCTGTTCCCTGATGTATCACACATGCCTAGGACAGTGCTAGTGATGTATGGGGTCTGTAGGCTGATTCCCTGCTACCTGTCCCAACAAGATTAGGAAACAAATTAGAGTAAGAAATTTAGGAAAGTCTAGATAAATTTAATATTGACACAACATCCAAATATGTGACTGTTTATCTAGTAGGGTGCCTTTGAAAAACACGGGTTTGAACCGTGTGGGTCTACTTATACACATTTTTTTTTTCCAATAAATATGTTGGAAAAAAATTTTTTTTGAGATTTGCAACAATTTGAAAAAACTCTCAGATGAACTGCACAGTTTAGAAATACTGAAAAAAATTAAAATTTACGTATTGCTGTAAGAATACAGTATATAACATATACATGATATGTGTTAACCAACTGCTTATGTTATCAGTAAGGCTTCAGGTCAACAGTAGGCTATTAGTAAATTGTTGATGAATCAGGGGTGCCTGGGTGGCTCAGTCGGTTGAGTGTCCGACTTCGGCTCAGGTCATGATCTCATGGTTCATGGGTTCGAGCCCCACGTCGGGCTCTGGGTGACAGCTTAGAGCCTGGAGCCTGCTTCAGATTCTGTGTCTCCCTCTCTCTCTGTCCCTCCCATGCTCATTTTCTGTCTCTCTCTATCTCTCAAAAATGAATAAACATTAAAAAAAATTTTTTTTTAAATTGTTGATGAATCAAAAGTTAGACATGGATTTTTTACTGCACAGAGCTCAGCACCTCTAACCCCTGCATTGTTGAAGGGTCAACTATAATTCATTTTTACTGTATTCATAAAAGTATCTGACTGTGCAAATAAGAAATTAAAACAATGGGGCGCTTAGGTGGCTCAGTCGGTTAAGTGTCTGACTTTGCTTCGGGTCACAATCTCATAGTTTGTGAGTTCGAGCCCCACATCAGGCTCTGTGCTGACAGCTCAGAGCCTGGAGCCTGCTTTGAATTCTGTGACTCCCCCTCTTTCTGTCCCTCCCCTGCTCATGCTCTCTCTCTCTTTCTCTCAAAAATAAGTAAACATTAAAAAAGTTTTTAACAACAAAAAAAAGGAAATTAAAATAATGAACCTCAAACTGGTCTTTTAAAACAATGTGAGGAGTCCTGGCACAGGACAGTTCTTGGCACTCAGTAAGTGTTAATAATTGTCGAGTAAATAAATGAATAAATAAATATAAGGACAAATGTCTAAAGAATACATTTTTAAACAGTAAAATCAGATGAGGTCTGTATATAGGCCTATCAGTCTAATTAAATAATTTCACTCCTTGGATTAGTGGCAAAGTGATTTGTATTATGCACTTCCTGGGTATACTGTGCTTTCCTCTCCCATGTTTAGAATGAATCAGGCTCAAACAGACCAATTAAGCACACTTCCTAGACTCTCTGACAGGGGCGGAAGACAGCCTTTGTACAAGCCCCACATTTGTATACTTCTTTGCATGCCTGCCCTGAGCAGAGCTGGCCTGAGTAACTTTAGATTATTCCCTGCCTCCCTCCATCCCCCAACCCACCAGACCATTTCATAGAACAGTGAAGTTATTAGCACTCACTGCAGGTTAGAAGGCAAACTTGTTGGATGTTAGTGGGTTTTTTTTTCTTACACTGAAAAGATCACCATATTCCCATTCAGTCTTTCAAAGAAACGTGGGTTGAAATAGTGAGTAATTCAAGGCAAAAAATTAAATACAAAGGTATAACTTGCTAAAATGTCTCTTACTGAATATACTCTTGTTTCTGCAGCTGATAACCTTGAAAACATAAAACTGGAAAGCTTTTGTTCTTCAATCCATCTTTGCTGCCTTCTAAGGTCAAGGGGAATTTGATTTACGTAATGCATTTTCCTGCCTAAACCTTTCCTTCTCTCCCTACCCAAAACAACAGCAACAAAATGAAACAGCTTGGATCATTTTAACTTGTTCTACCCGTACGCTATACCTATTTCGGGGTGACTAAGAGACATTTGCTTTGTTCTAGGATTATTAAAAACACATTTTAAAACTTTTCTCTGGCTCATTCAAGAGCTTCATTACATTCTTGCTTCCATGATATTTCATCAGGGCTTTGGATGCTCAAGAATTTAGTCAGAGGATGTAGGCGAGGCTGTGAGGAGAGAACACAGAAATGAAAAGATACAACCCCAGAGAGTTTAAAATTTAGTAGATGAATGAAAACAATTATAATGTAAGGCAGGATGTGATAAGTACTACAAGAAAAGTCAAAGGGCACAGAAGATGGGAATCACTGGGGACTCAAGAATGGAGTGGACTGAATGTGAACAGGGAAGCAGGATAGTGGGGCAGAGGGATCAGCATGGGCATAGTCACAGAGGTGAGAAAGGATATACTAGGCAGGCTTGGAGAACAGAGAACAGTTTGGATATTCTGAAGCACAGACTGAGAAAGAGAGATCAGTGGAAGATAGAGCTTAGGAAAGGAAGATTAAGCCCATAACAGAGATAGCCTTGAGTATCACGCCAAGAAGTTTAGAGTTGATGCTGAAGCAGTGAGGAGCCATAGAGGAATAAGGAGAAAGGGAATGTCAAGATCAGGGTATGCTTTAGAAAAACTTCTCAAGTATCTGTGATAAGAGAAGTTGAAGGAGGAAAAGAATGGAAGCAGGAAGACTACTCAGGATGTTACTTAGAAGAGTGTAAGAAGTAATGGTGATGGTGGCAGACCCAAGAGAAAACCACCTAGATTGGAAAGAAAACACAGTTGTGAGAGGAAAGTGCATATGAGCCATTTATAGCAAGTCATATGTGTAGCTTATTAATAAGTTTGGCTTTGAGGATACTTTCCTAAAGACTGGGAAAAATGACTGTAATCCAACAAATCTCTTTAATAGTTAATTCCAAATATAACCTGTTCTTACTCCCTCTAAACTCCCACCAAAATTTAGGGCCTTACAATAAGAACTTTATTTCTCTACCCGTTTTTCATACTTATAGATTGATTTGCATTTATATAATATCAATAGCAATCATTACCACAGCAGCAGCGAAAACAATGTACCCTTACCATGAACCAGACACCACGCTATACTCTTTACTTATACTATTAGGTCATTTAATCCTCAGTACAACCCCTCAGCTGTGAATGACTATTTCCCTCATTTTACATGTGTAAGTACTGAGATAAGGAGCTGTTTCATAACTTGATTAACACTACACGGGAGAAAAGAGATTTGAATCCAGGGAGGTCTCACTCCAGAATCTGTGCCTTTGGCTACTCAATCATACTTCAAATTTTTCTTTTTATGTGTATTTTCAAGTAGAATGCCAAAAGATAACAAAGATCAGATGGGACAAATAGAAAACAAACAGCAAAATGACAGACTCAAACCAAAATATATCAATTATCATGTTAAGTGTAAATGGTCTAAACAACCCAATTAAAAGGTAGAGATTGTTTGGATAGAGAAAAAGGCCAAGCAAATTCCTGCATAATGGATTCTGCTCTACCACACTGTCTTTTCCCTAAGTTTTCCTCTTTTTTTGCACTACTCCTACCCCTACCTCATTATGGCTTTATTCCTAAATGCTATCTGGCTATGGGGGAACCCTGAATACTGTGGAGAAAATATTCTCTTTGACAGATTTATCATTTTCTGCATATCCATTTAAAAGGTTCTGCTATAGTACACTCGTCTTCTCTTGTCTCCTTCCAAGAGCTTAAGTTCCATATGGACTGAAGATCCTAACACATTTATTGTACATTTCCCACTTCATATTCTACCACTTTATCATTGGAAAACAGGCTAAGAAGAAATTTGGAGAGAACTGAGAATCTACTGCATACTTCAGAAAAATAGATGAGGTTGACATT
The DNA here is from genome assembly GCF_007474595.2 of Lynx canadensis. NCBI lineage: Eukaryota > Metazoa > Chordata > Mammalia > Carnivora > Felidae > Lynx > Lynx canadensis. Next base: position 158,927,701 of record NC_044310.1, on the reverse strand, counting down.
AAGCCTAATGTCAGTATTTTAAGTTGAAAAGGTTTCTTTCTTTGGAATGATCCACACTGTTCTTAGTATCTTCTGGTTCAAAAATGTTTCTTATCATCGTGCTTCTATTTTATCTTCCAGAAGTACTGATTATAGCCACACATAAGCCCCCAAACTTTCCCCATATTCTAAAGCAAAGCATTTAGAAAAGAGGCCATAAGTAGCTATTTCCCAAAGGAGAGTGGCAAGATGTGTGTATTCCTGCTGAAAGAATGGTAGTGTTGCCAAGAGAGCAGAACTACTCTCTTAACCCATATGCTTTACCAAGCCCTAGATTTTGACCCAGAATGATCTGCTCCACTGAAAGCTGGTCAATTGTTTATCCTTCCTTTGACAAAATGAAATTGTGAAGCAGTTTCCTAGTCTGAGGTTCTTAACAGATAAAGGGAAATAATAGCCTTTGATATTCATCTTCTTCCCTCAGAGAAGTAAACTTGAGTGGCATGAGAAGGCAGTAAATGGCTACCTTTAATCCAGCCTTTATGGCAGTGCAAACCTGAACTTTCTTGCTAACATTAGGTCATATTACTATCCGAGCGAGTCCTACCTTATAGACAGTCCCGCCTAAACAATGCATCAAAACATACACAAGTGTGCAAAGGGTAGAAGCAGCATGCGATTCGAAATGTTCTTCTTACCAGGTTTTGCAGGGGCTCCCCTGGAAGGACGCAGTGCTGGGCGACCTGGGGCAGCATGGCATGTCCGAGAAGACAGCAAATCAGTCCCAGAAACGGAGTGCTTCAGAAAGACCCAGCAAGAGAAACATTAATCTTCTGATGAAGCGGCCTTAAGGACATAGCTTCCATTTAACTAAGGGACCTTTAACCCTGATGATATGAGGAAGGAGCTAAGTATATTGGGGTCATGTTGTGAGTCGCCCCCGTGTTGCATTAGAATTGAGTGGAGGTCCTCCCCTTGGGGCAATTAGTAGCAAAGTCTCAGCACCTTTTGCTTAATTCATTTATTTCTTCCTCTGAACAAGTCAACCTAGCCCCCTCTTCAATTAATTATAGTCCAGAATATAAAAAACAGCTCTGTGCTGGTTTTCTCCTATACTTAATTTTTATCCCTAAGAAAGAAAAAAGAAAACCTATAGGAAGGTATTAATCTACTTAACATTTCTAAGTACATCATCCAAAGGATTTTGTTTTTTTAATCTTACATATGCTCAGCAGAGTTACTGGCAAAAACTGTACATTTTCTTCATTTCATCCTTTCAACATCAAATAGTAGGCAGCAAAAATTGGATCAGACTTCAAAGCCTGCTGTGGGCTCCAAGTCACAGAGAGACGCCTCCATTTCACATATTGAATTCGAGCAGGATATCAAAGTGCTACCAAAGAACCTCGGGTCCTTACTCAAAAAGAGGCTCTAACATCTGTAGAGAGTGGAGTGCACAGACAAATCACCTCAGGGAGCAGCTAGCATTTATTCTCAGCAGCAAATTTCCAGGCTTTTGATTCTCTCTTCACTGTACCTCCCTGTCTCTCTGCTGAACCAAAGTTCTTTAGCAAGCTGGGCTTTTGTCTCAAAGACTTCAAAATATCACTAACAGTTTCATGTTTGGATGACCTGACCACGCAGCCACAGACAGGCTTCACAACCACCAACTGGGACAAGTGTAAAAGATACACAGTCACTTAAGAGTCAAGGTATCTGGCTACCTTATTTGGATGTCCTGCGAAGACATCATACCCTTCTGGAGAACACTGGGCTTGTGGATGCCTAAAAATAAAAAAAAAAAAAATAAGAATAATTTTTAAAAGGACTGAAATAATTTTTAAGAACTTACAGAGGACTGTTTTCCTCCAAAGATAGATCAGAACACATTCTAAGTTCCCATCGTTTCCCATTCTAGTCCTTGGTTAAAAGAACACCGTCAACTTAAGAAAATGCATCCTATTAGGTATTGCTGCTATATCCACAGTCAGCCTGAGGTCCTAAGACTGAAGAAGCTTGCCCTTGTTAAGGTTGTGTGATACAATTTAGTTTACTATTAGGCATTCCCAGACTCTACCAAGAAGCCAACAAAACTGATGCTAAGGTTATACTTCCCAGCCAGCACATTAATCACATTAATTGTGAAATAATTCAAAATAGAGTCTGTAGTCAAGTAAATATGGGAAATGCTGAATTGTACATAGTTAAGAGGCTTCCTTATTGCAGGAATGATCTTTTACAGTCATGGTATTCATTTATGGACTCCTAAGGCACAGGGGTTGGCGGGGAGGGCTGCAAAGTTTCTTAAACTAATTTGACCAAACAACTCAAAAAGTGATAAACTACTAGAGCGCCTGGGTGGCTCAGTCGGTTAAGCATCTGACTCTTGATTTCAGCTCTGGTCAGGGTCTCATAGCTCGTGAGTTTGAGCCCTGTATTGGGCTCTGTGCTGACAGTATGGAGCCTGCTTGGGATTCTCTCTCTTTCCCTCTCTCTCTCTGTCCCTCCCTGACTTGTTCGCATGCGCTCTCTCTCAAAGTAAATAAATAAACTTAAAAAAGTGATAAACTACTAACATCTATTAAAATATTAACGTCTCATGGAGCAAAGTTTGGAAAAATCAATTGTGCTGTGTCCCCAATTTCTAGCAATTGAAACCCACTGTATAAAAGTGTGATAATAACTCACTGTTAAAATATGAGCCGGCCCTTGCAGTTGGACCCCAGCAGAGTGGAAAGCACAAATTAGGGGAAGGGAAATCTGGATTCTAACTCCTGCCTCAAGATCTCTGGGATCGCTCGCTCTCTCTTTCTCTCTCTCACAGACACTCACTCCCTCACGCACTCACACACTCAGATGCATACACATGACTGGGGAAACTTCTTTAGTATTCTATTTAGTATTCTAGTTTTCCTCATCTATCAAATGAAGTGACTGAGATAAACTATTCCTAAGGTCTCTTCTGGTTCTCTATTAAAAATCTTATTCCTGGGGCACCTGGGTGGCGCAGTCGGTTAAGCGTCCGACTTCAGCCAGGTCACGATCTCACGGTCCGTGAGTTCGAGCCCCGCGTCGGGCTCTGTGCTGACTGCTCAGAGCCTGGAGCCTGTTTCCGATTCTGTGTCTCCCTCTCTCTCTGCCCCTCCCCCGTTCATGCTCTGTCTCTCTCTGTCCCAAAAATAAATAAACGTTGAAAAAAAATTTTTTTAAAAAAATAAAAATCTTATTCCTTATTTAAACTGATAAATTTATTTTCTGTGAACAGTTCATGGATTTACCTTCTAAGTGCATCTATAAATAGAGAATAAGCAATATCCCCATTTAAAAAATATCACATCAGTAGCCAGGGAGAGGGGACTATAATGATACACTGATTTGTGTATACATTTGTTTATCGTATGACTCCCACTATGGAACGTAAGTTCTAAGAAGGCAGGGATCAGATCTACTTTATTCTGTACTCTCTATCAGCACCTAACCCTAGTGGCTGGTATGTTGTGAGGGCTCAATAAATATTTGACACGAATGAATAAAAGAATGACTAGGGGACCCCCAAAATATGGGCCATGAAGATCAGGTTAAAAATACCCTTAACGTTAACATTAAATTAATGAGCTTTTATATAACATTTCATATTTTTAAAAATGCTTTTATGTATCTAATGAGAATCTCACAACAATTTGAGCTAAGTACTTTAACTGTCCCTATTATATAGATGACGAAACTGTAGTTCAGAGAGGGTAAGGGATTTGGCCAGGGATCACATGAATACCTGGCAGAGCTAAGACACTGACCACTGTTGGTCTGATTCCAAACCTCTGTCTTCCTCTGAAACTGGACACCCTCTGTGCCCTTTGGTTTCTATGCACCAGCCCAAGGAACTCATTCCTGTCAGCCTCGGCAAGGCCCATGGCTCTGGGAGGCCTAAAGGACAGATGGCCTCTGAAGTCCTCTAGGAGTCCTGGTAAGGTTTGGAGAAAATCTAAGGAGGAGAGTTAGCTGTCACATTACTATGGGCACTCTAATTTCTGCCCTCCCTGCCCCAACATGGAAATGGAACCTCTTAAGAACTCCACTCACTTGCATGGCTTTCTAGGATCCAAAGCCAAGGACAGACATCTTACAACTCTCTGCAGAGGGTCAGTCCACCTGTGTGACCCCCTCTTCATTCAAGCCTTTGGAAGAATCTAAGGCAACTCAACATAATGTTTATATGTGTTACTCGGTTTTATAAAAGCGGAGGTGGAGTCAGTAGTGCCTACAGGCAAATAGATTAGAAAATCCCTGATTAAACAAATACTTGATTGAAGCAGGTTTCTTTCCTAAGAAGCTTTCTGGAAACTTTAACTTAATACTATGCACAATGAAACCCCACCAGGGGAAAAGAAGACACAGCATTTCCCAGATGTTATCTTAACAGTGTCGCCCATCTCCCAGTGAGTGTGTCGGAGTCCTACTTGTTCTTTTAACATGCCTTAGGAAATACTAATCTGAACCACCCTTGTTTGAAACAAATTCCAAAATGCCTTTAAAAAATGGTATAAATAAGTTTTTTTTCAAAAGTCTAACTGCCTCAACTCCTTTTCAGCAATTTTATCAAATATGTTGTCATATGCCTCAAGGACTTAAGACTGGCAGTGAATGATAATGCTCCATAAGCTGTCATCTCCCAAATAAGGAAAAGCACGATGGTAAAAAATAGCCAATGTCTACTGCATGCATACATGTCACCAGGCAACTGTCAAAGAATGGATACATAGTTACATAATGCTTCCAACAACCATGTGAATTTGGTTCTATTGTTTTATACTCATTTTACAGGTGAGGGAATCAAGGCTCAAGAAACTAATGACTCGGTTCATGTCATAACTAGTCCATAAATAGTGCACCAGAATTTGACAAAGTATAACATCGATTCACGATAAAAATCCTCAAATAAAGTAGGTGTAGAGGGAACATACCTCAACATAATAAGGGCCTATATGAAAAACACACAGCAAACATCATCCTCAATGGGGAAAAACTGACAGCCTTTCCCTTAAGGTCAGGAACAAGATAAGGATGTCCACTCTCACCACTTGTATTCAACATAGTACTGGAAGTCCTAGCCACAACAGACAACAAAGAAATAAAAGGCATCCAAAACAGTAAGGAGGAAGTAAAACTTTCACTACTGCAGAGCTCATGATACTATATATGGAAAACCCGAAAGACTACCAAAAAACTATTAGAACTGATAAATGAACGCAGTAAAGTCACAATATACAAAATCAATGTGCAGAAATCTGTTGTATTTCTATACACAAATAGAAGCAGCAGAAAGAAAAATTAATAAAATAATCCCATTTATAATTGCACCCAAAATATTAAGATGCCTAGGAATAAACTTAAGCAACGAGGTGAAAGACCTATACTCTGAAAACTATAAAACACCAATGAAAGAAATTGCAGAGGACACAAAGAAATGGAAAGACATTCCATGCTCATGGACTGGAAGAACAAATACTGTTAAAGTGTCTATACAGCCCAAATCAATCTATAGATTTAATGCAACTCCTATCAAAATACCAATAGCATTTTTCACAGAAGTAGAATATACAATTCTAAAATTTGCATGGAACCACAAAAGACCCCAAATAGTCAAAGCAATCTTGAAAGAGCAAAGCAAAGCTGGAGACATCACAATTCTGGATTTCAAGTTATATTACAAAGTTGCAGTAATCAAAACAGTATGGTATTGGCATAAAAACAGACACATAGGTCAATGGAACAGAATAGAAAACCCAGAAATTAACCCACACCTATCTGGTCAGTTAATCTTTGACAAAGCAGTAAAGAATATCCAATGGGAAAAGAACAGTTTCTTAAACAAATGGTGTTGGGAAAACTGGACACCAACATGCAAAATAAAGAAACTGTACCACTTTTTTACACCATACACAAAAATAAATTCAAAATGGATTAAAGACCTAAATGCAATACCTGAAACCATTAAAATCCTAAAAGAGGACACAGGCAATAACCTCTTTGACATTGGATGTTAACTTTTTTCTACATGATGTGTCCTGAGGCAAGGGAAACAAAACCACAAATAAACTATTGGTACTACATCAAAATAAAAAGCTTCTGCACAGTGAAGTTAATAATCAATAAAACTAAAAGGCAACCTATGGAATTGGAGAATATATTTGCAAACGACATATCTGATAAAGAGTACCCAAAATACATACTTATAAAATTCAACACCCAAAAAGCAAATAATCTAATTAAAAATGGACAGAAGACATGAACTGACATTTCTCCAAAGAAGACTACCAGATGGCCAACAGACACATGAAAAGATGTTCATCATCACTTAATGCAAATCAAAACTCCAATGAGAGAATAACCTCACACCTGTCAGAATAGCTAAAATAAAAAACACAAGAAACAGCAAGTGTTGGAGAGGATGTGAAAAAAAAGGAGCCCTCTTGCACTATTGGGAAAAATGCAAATTGGTGCAGCCACTGTGGAAAACAGTATGGAGGTTCGCCAAAAAGTTAAAAACAGAATTACCCTACGATCCATCAGTTGTACTCCTGGGTATTTACCCAAAGGATACAAAAACACTAATTCAAAGGGATATATTCACCTATGTTTATTTATCTATTTTTTATTTATTTTTTTAATATATGAAACTTATTGTCAAATTGGTTTCCATACAACACCCAGTGCTCATCCCAAAAGATGCCCTCTTCAATACCCATCACCCACCCTCCCCTCCCTCCCACCCCCCATCAACCCTCAGTTTGTTCTCAGTTTTTAAGAGTCTCTTATGCTTTGTATTCACCTATGTTTAGAGCAACATTATTTATAATAGCCAAGATATGGAAGCAGCCCAAGATATGGAAGCAGCCCATCAATAGATGAATGGATAAAGATGTGGTATATATATCTATAATGGAGTATTATTCAGCCATAAAAAAGAATGAAATCTTGCCACCTGCAATGACATAGATGGAGCTAGAGAGTATAATGCTAAGCAAAATAAGTCAGTCAGAAAAAGACAAACACCATATGCCATATGATTTCGCTCATATGTGGAATTTAAGAAACAAAATAAATGAGCAAAGCGGGGGGGGGGGGGACAAAACAGAGGGAGAGAGAGACAAACTAAGAAACAGACTCTCAATTAGAACAAACCGATGATTACCAGAGGGGAAGGTGTTAAGGATTGAGTTAAACAGGTAATGGGGATTAAGGAGGGCACTTTTCATGATGAGAACAGGGTGATGTATGTAATTGTTGAATCACTATACTGTACACCTGAAACTAATACAACACTGTATGTTAACTAACTATAATTAAAATAAAAACTTAAAAAAATAAGGCAGCACAAAACCTGCTGACATAGAAAAGGAAACTTCAACAGGAAATTATGGATTTAGGCAAGGATTGTCAATTGCTCATAAAACCTTCAGACAAATGGTTGATAGTCAACAGGACATTCATATGGTGCCAAAGCACTGCCACACAGAGTCCTTCTTTCAGGTCACAAGGAGAACAAGGTTTAACAGAACACTGGAGAAATCACAAGGTCACCATCTTAATCCAGTGCCAGTCTTAGCACCACTAGCCAAGACAACATTGTCTTGTGATGTGAGGCAATATGATGAATTCAACATCATCCATGACATTTATATTTTTTGTTTCATCTCACTTGAATGTAATCAAAGCTTTAAAGCTAACTTACAGTTTACCTAGAATGCAGGATATAGAGGGACAAGATAAGACCACGAAGAATCAAGGAAACAAATACAGAAAGTGAGCTATAATTTTATGAGGTAATTAGCTTCAATTTCTTAAAAAGTGTCATGAGAAAGTGAGGATTATGTATTAAATGAGATTTAGGGACATAACAACTCAATGCAAGGTAATGACCTAAATTGGACCCCGGCTTGTACAAAAAGGTGTAAAGGACATTCTTAGGACAACTGGGAAATTTTGACTATGAATTGGTATTAGATGATATTAAGGAATTATTAATTTTTATTATTTTATTTTATTTTTTTAAGTAGGCTCCATGCCCAATGTGCATCTTGAATTCACAACCTAAAGGATAAGAGTCACATGGTCTATTGACTGAGCCAGCCAGGCACCCCAGGAATTATTCATTTTTAAAGTGTGATATTATTGGGTGCCGGGGTGGCTCAGTCAGTTAAGCATCCGACTTCAGCTCAGGTCACAATCTCACAGTTTGTGAGTTTGAGCCCCGCGTCAGGCTCTGGGCTGATGGCTCAGAGTCTGGAGCCTGCTTCGGATTCTGTGTCTCCCCCTCTCTCCGCCCCTCCCCACTCATGCTCTGTCTGTCTCAAATAATAAACATTAAAACTGTAGGAATATTTAAAAATACAATAGTGTCCTCAGCCTCTATTAGGAATCACATGCGAAATGGCAGTAAATAGGAAGCAGTTGTCCGTCTACATTCGATTCCTTACATATTCCAAGGGCTCTTTGAGCCTCTCTGAAGCCATGACTGAAGTCTTAAGCAGATTGCCTCCAGGGCTCAGCAGCTCTGCTGCTTTGCTGCAGTCAGTTCACTCAGCTGTGGGTTCTAGGAGTCACAGAAAATCTCATGCCTCAGGGACAGCGCTTCCGCTGGGCATCTGCCCTGAAAAAGCCCCCAAAATGAAACTCACATCTAATTCTTTCTTAAACTCTCATCCCAGTGTGACTGGATGAGAGGCCGGGTGCAGGGTGGCTCCCGAGTGCATGGCTGCTGAGAATGCCCCAGCATTTTTCTTCTACAGCAAAGATCCATGGGGCCAGCTGGCTTTGTCATGCTGGGTTGGCAGCACTAGGTGAAGTCACCACACTCCAAAACTGGGTCTCAGCTTTAACAGGCTCCAAAATTGAGTTTGCCAGTTCACTGAGGGGTGATGACTTTTTCAGAGTGGAGTTGTGAACCAAACTCACAAGAGTCATATTTGAAAAGTAGAATGAATGCCAGTGTGTGGTTTTACAGTGAGTAGTATAATTTGGACTATACTCTCACTATTGGTTGATATACTCTGGAGACTGATTTATGCATTATAATTAAAGGAAGCCACGTGCTCCGTGTGAACGTTGAGGATCTGATCCATCAATCTGGTCTGGTAACTGGCCTTTTCCCACTTTAGGGTTAGAGTAACTTTTCTTGGATGGGAACAGAGACACAGTGGTTACCCTCTGACTCTCCGTTTTATAAACTTCATTTAAATTTCTTTTTGCAGTTTTTATTAACTCTGATAAAATTTGCAGGATTATGTCTTATCTTTTATCAATTGTAATTTAGAATGGCTTGTAGACAAACTGAGAAACTCATTAGTCGTTCACACTTGAAAGTATATTCTAATTTCAAAACAGGATAGGTTGCAGCTAATTCATTGTCGGTTGATTTGTTAGCTTCCTGCTGTCTGAGTAGTTCTCATTGTAAATTTGTGTGTCTTCTGTGGTAGCCCTGGGAGAAAGGCTAATCAGCATAACCAAGCAAATTTGCTCCTGTTTCTTTGATAGCTCTGAAAAAAAAATCTGTTGTACATGGAGCTCTTAATAAGAAGAGGTCAATTTCTTGTTCCCAAGAAGCACCAGCCAATCCACCCTGCAAAAGATATGCTCAGACCAAGATATTTTAACATAGTAGGATCCCCATGAATCTTGGGGATTTCAGATAAGTCATAAGATAAATAAGTCATACAACTTTCCTTATGGAAATTACCATGAAGGGTAATAGAAAACATAAACATCTTTGCAAATGGTTTTGATAAGTTCAAGGTTAGGTAAATAAAGACATTTTTAAAAAAATGACATCAGAGAAAAGGACACCGTCCTTTGTAAAAGATCCCGAGCTGACCTGAGCACTAACGGGGTTTCCATGTGAACTGGCCACAGGTCAAACCCCAACTGGCAACTGAAGAATTCTTATTTAGCAATTATATGGAATCTGAACATTGTGAGGGCTGAGGGTACAAATGTGGAACACCACCATATCTGAATCTCCCTATACTGTCACTGTGCATCTACTCTTCCCTGATTTGTTTTAGCCAGGTGTCCGTGCATCTTTTCTTACATTTATTAAAATGGCTTTGAAGGTACAGAGGATTGGAAGAATGGAAAATGTTCTAAGAACACAGATTTTCATGTAAACATAAATGTATAAGTAATGCATACTGTATTATGAAACTTGGAAAGCTAGGATTTCTAGAATGCCTTTATTCTCTATCACCACCATCACAACAAATAAGCATTTGCCATGCCCCCACCAAACCTGGTTGTATTCATGGTTGTATTCATACTTCTGTGCTTTTCCTGCAATGTCGTCTCCTCTCTGACGCACCCGGCCATTGTACCTTTACCCTTTAGCTTGGAAGAGCCTTTCCTGCCCCATCCCCACCCAGGCCATCGCTTGTACTCTGGGCAGAGGTGGAGGCACCCTGGTGCATTTCCACAATCTACTGAACATAACCACACTGAAAACTTACTATTGTAACTAACCCATCTGGTGCCACATGCTGACCAATTAAGAACGTCTGCAAATCATCTAGTGAAGGTGGGCTTTATCAAATTATGCTCAAGAAGGGAGAGCCAAGGGAACAAGCCACTTGGCCTTTGAGACATCAGAGTTGTGTTCATCAGTTTTGTCTTTTCTTCTTTATTTTTTAGTTGAAGATGCTCCAAATTCCCAAGAGGTCTGAATATTCACCATTCACTAATCAATGAAAGTGTAGTAATCTTTGACTTTCTCCCCAAAGCAAATAACTAAAAGAACTGGTGGCAAAATGTTTCCTTTTTTTTCTCCTTCTGAATAAAGAAGAATTTCTTTTCTGATTAAAAAATAACATATAAGGGTGCCTGGTGGCTCAGTTGGCTGAGTGTCCTACTTTTGACTCTTGATTTTGGCTCAGATCATGATCTCACAGTTTCATGAGTTCAAGCCCTGTGTCCAGCTCTACTCTGACAGTGGGTAGCCTGCTTGGGTTTCTCCCTCTCTCTCTCTCTGCCCCTCCTTCATGTGTGCACTCTCTCTCTCTCTCTCAGAAAAAATAATAAACCTAAAAACAATTCATTATTGAATCATCTAAAATAGATATTTAGGGGTGCCTGGGTGGCGCAGTCGGTTAAGCGTCCGACTTCAGCCAGGTCACGATCTTACGGTCCGTGAGTTCGAGCCCCGCGTCAGGCTCTGGGCTGATGGCTCAGAGCCTGGAGCCTGTTTCCGATTCTGTGTCTCCCTCTCTCTCTGCCCCTCCCCCGTTCATGCTCTGTCTCTCTCTGTCCCAAAAATAAATAAACGTTGAAAAATAAAATAGATATTTAAAGAGAAGAAAATAACGATCAAGGATAATTTCCACAACCAAATGGATCTGTTAATATCTTGATGTATATTTTTTCAGATGCTTTTCTATGCATATAATATACATTTAAAAAAGACAAAGGCTCAGATGTTTGCCATTTTAACTTACCTTTGCAAGTTAGGAGCATCTTTTGCTATATTTGTGTGCACTACACATATATGCAAGTGTGCAGGCATATCATATTTATGGTTGCACAGTATTACGTTGGGTGAGTATCATAAATGATTTTATCTCTTACTTTTGGATATTTAAGTTGTTTCCAGTTTTACAACATTATAAATAACAAATCATGAAATATTCTGTGCATATAGTTATGAGTACTCATCCAATTATTTTCTTGGATAAATCTTTTTTTATATTTATATTTAAGAGAGGTGGGGGGAGGGGTAGAGAGAGACGAGACAGAATCTGAAGCAGCTTCCAGGCTCTGAACTGTCAGCACAGAGCCCAACACGGGGCTCGAACTCACAAGCTGTGAAATCATAACCTGAGCCGAAGTCGGACGCTCAACTGACTGAGCCACCCAGGTGCCAGGTGCCCCTGCTTCTTGGATAAATCTTAATTTGAGGCTGTTGAGTCAAAGGGTGAGCAAACTCTTTGCCTGTTTTATAGCTTTTGAATTATATCATCAAATTCTCCTCTAAAAGGCAATAAAAATTAACGTTCATACCTGCAAAAGTATGAAAGGACCTACTTCTCATATCACCAACCCTGGGTATTATTAGTCTTTTTAAGCTTTGCTTAGCTCTTTGGTCAACAAAAAAGAGGGGTAACTCATTATTAGTTTAATTAGCATTTGTTGATTCCAAAAGAAGGAAAACATTATTCCTGGGCTTTGATATATGACATGAAGGAAAAACAAAGAGTACAGAAGAAGTGAAAACAAACAATAATCATGCAAAATAAGATCACCATTACTGCAGGAAAAAGGGAAACATGAAAGAACGATCACAGTGTTTGTGTTATTTGTTCTGAATTACGTTTGGCTACTTGGTAACTTTTACAAAGATTCTGAAGGTATGCCCTGTATCTCAGCATCCCAACCAGTATCATTGCCGAATAAGTTGAATATACAAGTTATATTTAAATAGATGGGTATTAGTTTGTTCTTGGACACGTAATTATTTTAAGTTTTAGAGCATGGCTCAAGGACAAATTCATCAAAAGGGCTCAAAAGGCCTAATAAATGTTTCATAATGTCACTGCTCAGAGTTAGCACTACTAGTTAAATGTATGTACTTATGCTAATTTCCCAAGTCCCACTGAGTCCTTTAAATTTGATATTTGTTTGCCTCATTGCTTTTCCCCAACCGTGAGCCCACACAGCCTTAGCCAGCTCTTGTATTCTCATTTCTTTTTTTCTCCTTTACTACTTTATTGCAGGCAGCTGTCATGTGTAAAGTCTAAGGTTAAGAGCAGAAGACTTTTCTTCATTCTGCTGAGAATACCTGTCTTATTGGAAAAAAGGACACTCAACCAAGAGCCCGTAAAATAACCCACATTTAAAGTAACCCATAAAACGTACTTCAGTTCTTTGTCAGCAGCCAAGGGAGCAAAGGCAAAACCAGCCTCAGGCCCAGGGATGGAACTCAGATGCAGTAGTGAGGAAGTGCACTGTGACCCAAAGAAATGCACGACCATGGGCTGAGGGCCACAGCACAGCCAGAATAGCTGAGCACACTTTTCTGTGCTCAGGATGTGACTGGATGCTCTTGTTTAATCCTCAAGCCAGTGCTAGCAGCGAAGGTCCTACCAGAGTGCCCTTTTCACAGCTGAAACTGGGGCAGACTGAGTGCCCTGTGCAGGTGGCATCCAGACATTCTGATACAAACCCAGGTCCAGTGGACACAGAGCCTGTGTTCTCAGCCTCTGGCACCATTTTGTTGCTGGACTTTCGTAGACAGTGACACAATTGATTTGGGATCTTAATCAATGTTGCCTGGAGCAACTAACATTTAATTCTAGAAAACTTGCCAGGAAACAGATTAAATTAAGCCCAACTGTATCCGGAGATACTCCTTGATCCCTGACCTGTTGACCTTTTATTTACTTAGTGTCTATGGACTAATATGAAGATTATACACACTGTACCACGCTCAAGATTCTAATTTGCTGGGAAGACTTAAGATTCTGTGTAATTGGGGTGCCTGGGTGGCTAAGTCAGTTGAGCGTCCGACTCGATCTTGGCTCAGGTCATGATCTCAGGGTTTGGGAGTTCAAGCCCAAGGTTGGGCTCTGCACTGGCAGTGCTGGCAGTGTGGAACCTGCCTGGGATTCTGTCTTTCCCTCTCTCTGCCCCTCCCCTGCTCACACTCACACACACTCTAAATAAATAAATAAATTAATTAATTAATTAATTAATTAATTTTAAAAAAGACTCTGTATAATTATAAAACATATATTATGTGTGCGATATAAGGTCCTCAATTGCCTCCCAGATATCATTCACTCATTCCACAAATAATTTTTGAGTACCTTTGTCTCTTGCTGTTATGGGGGATACAGCAGTGACAAGGAAATCAAAGATTGCTATGCTCTTAAGAACCTATATTCTAGTGGGGGAAGCAGGCAATGAATGAAAGAGAAAAGTAAATATGCTAGCACGTTAAACAGAAGTGCCAAAGAAGAAAACTGAAGCAAGAAAGGGGCATTAGAAGTGCTGGAGGCAGGGTCTGCAATTTTATTTATTTTTATTTTTTATTTAAAAAAATGTTTATTTATTTATTTCGAGGGAGAGAGGGAGCAAGTACAAGTGATCACACATGAGCGGCGGGGGGGGGGGGGGGTGGGTGACAGAGAGAGGCAGACGGTAAGGGGGAGAGAATTCCAAACAGCTTCCACGCTCAGCGCTGAGGCTGACATGGGGCTCGATCTCACAACTGTGAGATCATGACCCGAACTGAAATCAAGAGTTGGACACTTAACAGACTAAGCCACCCAGGCATCCCTAGGGTCTGCAATTTTAGACTGAATGGCTGCAGTAGATGATATCTGAATAGAGCCCTTAATAAAAAAATAGGAATTGATGTCTTTGAATATGTTTTCAAGCAAAAACTCCTAAAAGGTAAAAAACATTGTGTTACGGCACGTAGAAGCCAGAAGACTATTGCAAACAATTGATAAAGGCTTAGCAACATACTTTATGATACATATTTATGATATACACGTACATATTCCTGACATATTAGTGCCAAAACACATGGGCTAGTACTAAAATACACTCACTTAATGGTGTATTTTGAATTCTAAGTATACAACACATAATTTTTTGGTATGTTTTTTAAAATATTTCATGGGACATACACTAAAAGTTATTTATATAAAATTCAAATTTAAGTGGGTATCCTGCATTTTTATTTGCCAAATATGACAACTTGATCTTGGACAAATCAGTACCTCAGCATCTTCATCAGGAAAATGTAAATAAAAATTCTTGCAAAATTGGGGCAAAAGGTTTCCATTTGTGCTTTTAGGCAGAATAAAAAAGACAACAAAAGGATTTTAAAATAATTAAGTCAGAAGATATATCCATGGTCTGAATTTAGAAACACACACTTAGCAAGGTGTTTAATATTAGTTGTCTATAATTTTGTACTTCTGAAAGTCCCTGAACTGGGAAACTTCAGGCTTGAGGGACAGGAGAATGCTAATGACAGGTACCCCGGGGGTAGCTTCCTTTCGTGACCTCTGTTTCTCCTTTGAGTGGGGTCACAAGGTAACTTGTGGGTTGAGTTAATTTTGAGTGACAGTTCTAGCACTTTAAAGCCTGAATTAGGCCAGGGCAGAGACTTGTGGAGACAAAGGAAACTTCAGAGGTAATTTACCATTTCTTTTTCATGCTTTAAGTGGGAAAACTGAGGCCTAGAAAGGCTGATGTGACTTGTCCAAGTAAGTCAGAGGTAAGAGGAGTCTAACATCCACATTCTTCGGATGATGCTCTTGTCACTAGTATACCCACCAAAGGTGGTATATTTAACCCTGTTTTCCTCCTTTAATTATGAAAGCAGTGTTCAGTTCAGAGAAATAAAAGCAAGAAATCCTGAAATAAAGTGCATGATAGATAAGCAGGCACTAAACGATGAGGCCCAAAGACAGATGAGGGAGGGGGCATGAGCGTAGGGAGAAACAGTTGAGGGAATTTTTTTTTTTTAAAATTTTTTTTTTTTCAACGTTTATTTATTTTTTGGGGACACAGAGAGACAGAGCATGAACGGGGGAGGGGCAGAGAGAGAGGGAGACACAGAATCGGAAGCAGGCTCCAGGCTCTGAGCCATCAGCCCAGAGCCTGACGCGGGGCTCGAACTCACGGACGGCAAGATCGTGACCTGGCTGAAGTCGGACGCCCAACCGACTGCGCCACCCAGGCGCCCCGGGAATTTTTAAAAACTGAAGTGAAAAAGCCTAAACAAGATTGTATGCAGTCAGCAACGTCACAGTGGAGAAGTCAAGGACAGACAGCAAGCGGGGCAATGCTCATGTGACTAGACTTGCAGGTATGGATTGAGAGGGACTGTGATCTAAAGAGAAAGTGGCTGATGAACTGCCCAGTCAAAAGGAGAGAAGTAGCACCGAATTTGCTTTTTAATTTTAACTTTTTTTTTTTCAAGTAGGCTCCACACCCAGTGTGGAGCCCAACACGGGGCCTGAACTCAAGACCCTGTGACGAAAACCTGAGCTGAGATCAAGTCAGATGTTTAACTGACTGAGCCACCTAGGTGCCCAATTTTAACTTTTTATTTTGACTTAATTTCACATTTATAGTAAAGATGCAAGAATAACATATGAAATTTTGTATACTCCTCAGAATATTCTCCAAATATTAGCAATATATACATTTGTCTTATCCTCTCTCCTCTCTTTCTCTCGGTACACGTATACTGATATCCGTATACACAAATACATATAATTTTTTTCTGAACCATTTGAGAGTCAGTTGCACCTGGTGTCCCTTTATCCCTAAATACTTCAGTGTGTGCTTCTTAAATTTTTTTTTTTTAATGTTTATTTATTTTTGACAGAGACAGAGACAGAATGCGAGTGGGTTAGGGGCAGAGAGAGAGGGAGACACAGAAGCAGAAGCAGGCTCCAGGCTCTGAGCTGTCAGACAGAGCCCGACACAGGGCTCGAACTCACGAGCTGTGAGATCATGACCTGAGCCTAAGTCGGACGGACGCTCAACCGGCTGAGCCACCCAGGCGCCCCAGTGTGTGCTTCTTAAAAGCAAGGGCATTCTCTTATATGATGAGGTAAAATAACCAAAATCAGGAAATTAATATTAATACAATACTATTATCCAATGTTTAGGCTGTCTGGATTTTGCCACCTGTCCCATAATGTCTTCTATAGAAAAGGCAAATTCTGGACCATACGCTGCATTCAGTTGTCATGTTTCTCTAGTCTCCTTTCATCTGAAACAGTTCCTTAGTCTTCCTTTGTGTTGCATTTTAAAACCTATAGATCATTAATTTTGGAAGAGGTCTTTCTGGTTTGTCTGCTGTTTCTTCATGATTAAATTCAGGTTATGCGCATTTGGCAGGAAATCCACCGAAGTAATATTGTGTTCTTCCTCAGTGCATCATGAGGAGGAAGATGCTGTCAATTTGTCCAATTACTGGTGATGCTAACTTTCAACACTTGGTTAACATAGGGTCTGCCAGACTGCCCCACTGTCTTTTTGCAATCACTAAGTATCTCATGGAGATTTACTCTGTGATTATGTAAAAAGCTTGTTAACTCCTTAAACTTTCCCTACTAGTTTTAGCATCCGTTGATGATTTTTGTCTAAAACAATGGTTATTTTAGCAGTTGCCAAACAATGATTTTCTGTTTTAATCATTCCTTTTACATTTATTATTTCACAGTTTATTGCAAGGAAAAGCTTACCCTGTTTCTTCCTTTCTTCATCTTCCTTTCCCTCCCTCCTCTCATTCTCTCCCTCCCTCCCTTCCATCTATCAATATAGACTAGTGGATTCTTATTTTATTCAATACACTATATTCTTTTATTATCATTATTTACTTTGATACTGAATTGTCCTCGATTTGGCACTAGCTTAATTTTTTTTTTTAAGTTTGAGAGAGAGAGAGAGAGCATGCGCACACATGTGCACGTGAGCAAGTGGGGGAGGGGCAGCGAGAAAAGGGGCGAGAGAGAGAATCCCAAGCAGGCTCCATGCTGTTATCAAGGAGCCCAATGCGGGGAACCCATGAACCATGAGATCCTGACCCGAGCCGAGGTCAGAAGCTTAACTGGCTGACCCACCCAGGCACTTCAGCACTGACTTCATTTTAAAGAGTTAGGAACCACAGATTTCAAAATGAATGTCTCAGAAAAGAATGTAGAAGACTAAAAATTACATAGGGAAAGATGGGTACTTCAGAGAGAGCAACAATAACTCCTTCTTTATTACTATTCATGAATATGTTTTATGTGTCAGGTAAGATACACTTTATCTACGTTATCTCACTGGACATTCTCAACCTGGTGAGGTAGACATCGTGTCATTTTGTCTTCCATTTAATGACGAGGAAATGGAGCAAATGAGTTCATCAAAGCCTTACTTACCCTTAGCAGCAGCAGGTCTAGCCCTTGCTCTCAACCACCAGGCAACTCCACAAATAGGTGTGGAAATCTTCAGGAAAGGAAAAAGTCTTAGAAGCAAGTCTGCACTGTTACTGAGGGTAGCTGGACATTTGTTCCAGAGTTTATACAGTCATCTGAACTTTTTGCATTTTTACAAATGGGGCGTTTGGAAACTGTCTACAAGTCTGTCATCAGTCTAGGAGCTTTCCTAACCTGCACTGTGGAAACTGTCCCAGCCCTGCCTGAAATCCTGTGAAGGAAGCATAAAGAAAGAGTTAATTTGAGCCAATGTCTACTGACACAGATCCAGAAAAACATGAGTTGGCCAAGTCACCTGGGGAAGCGTTCCCATGGGTCAAGACAAGTGAGAGCCAAATTTAGGAAGAGAAAAGAAAACTGAGGGAACAGCAGAGCAGAGATTCTTAAGAAAGTTGGTATCTATTCAAGCCTTTAGATCCCAGGTGAAGACAGGGCTGTAGCTTTGCCCTCTTAACAGGCTAACAGATCAGATCCTTCTTCCTGCAACAATACCACGGACTCCACCACTGCCACACCACCACTTTTAATATGAAATTACAGATTCTATGAGATTGCACTTGGGTGAAAGAAGTATGTGGCATGCTAGAGAAACTAATGGAAACAACAGCCCTGCCTTAGAGGGAAAAGCACAATTGGATCTGAGAATAACATCCTTACACTCCCAGGAGGAACGAACTAAAAATAAAAGACAACAAGGTGCTTGTGCTTCCTGCCAGTCAGTAAATCCAATAAGCAAAGGAGATGCCTCAACCTGGCGCTGGGTAGTTAACCGTCAGCCTGACTCCCTCCACCCGAGAGCAGCCATGTGGCTCTCAGAGCTAACAGCTGCCAAGCAGAACCCCTCAGATTAACCCATAGGTGGTGTTGAACCACTTCCCATTAAGATATTTGCAAAGCAAACAAAAATGATAGCCCCACTCTGAGTGCTGGGAGCGGGCCAGGAGCGCTGGCTGTTCTTGTTGACACAAAGAGCTCTCCGGGGAAGGTCTGGGCCAGAGCAAGGAAGGCCACTCCTGCCTGCGTCTCCAGACTGTGTTGATTTTAGGCCATTAGAATCTTAGTAACAGGGTCTGTTTATTATCTAATTTCCCAATCACAGCAGTCGCTAGAGCCCTGTTTCACCAAAGCTCTCTATTCCTGTCTTCCTGACCTACACCATTGAGATGAAAAGAAAAAAATTCCAGCCTCCTTCTGTTTTGTCTGCTCATCAAGGAGGCAAGTCTGAGAAGTCACTGAGGTGCACACAGAAAGAGTGTGGCATCACTACTGTCAATGGCTGCTGTGGCCAACACTTGCTCAGGTCCTTCACAGTTTAAAGTGACTGGGGCAATACTAATGGGAAATATGCTGGAATATTTGTGCCCTGCAGGTACAAGCCAAATGCCACAGAATCCACAAAATACATTTGGAACAGAAACACTACTGTTTTTCCTTTTAACCCAAAGAAAATGAAATAAAGTTAACAAGGCTGTGGAAATATATAAAGTTATTCTTCCATCAACCTGTAAGATTATAATCTAGGTTTCCTTAAGTATTGATGATAAAACACTTTTATCTAGAATTCATTTTTACACAAATTTTGTTTCCTGCAATATTTTCATCTTGAACAAGTTTTCTTTTCTCAAGTTTGTTTTTTCTTTCAAAATAGGCTCAATATGCAAAGATTTTTTTTTTTTTTTTTTGAGAGAGAGAGAGAAAGAACAAGCATGGGGAAGGGTATAAGAAAGGGAGAGAGAGAATCTTAAGCAGGCTCCATACCCAGCATGGAGCCTGATGTGGGGCTCGATATCATGACTGTGAGATCATGACCTGAGCTGAAATCAAGAGTTAGACGCTTAACCGACTGAGCCACCCAGGTGCTCTGCAAAGGTATTTTTGTCAAAAACTCATTCTGAGCCTGAACATAACAAAGGTATGGATGAGGATACAAGCAAAGTAGGTATCAGAGATGTACTGAATTTCTAGAATTTCCTACACTCACAAAATGGGTAATGTAGGACGGGAGCAAGGGATGATGAAATGGTCAGAAGAATTTGCCAAATTTTGTCGTTCCTTGAAACTGGCCTTTAGATTAGAAACCAGAACTTTAGGGATGTAGGTATCAATTGTATACGGAGAGAGACAAACAGAAACTGAGAGAGAAGAAAAGGAAAGAAAGAAGGAAAAGGAGAGAGCTAAAGAGAGATGGAGATTTCTTTAGTAAAAGTACAGGTTATCATTCTGAACAGTTGATTTTTTATAAAAAAAATAAGGGGGGGGGAGTTATTTGCTACTTAAAGTATAAAGTGAAAGAGCAACTTCCACCTTTCAGTATAAACTGAACATATCATTCAGTTTTAGATGACATTTATCCAAATAAAATTAAGTGTCACTGGACCAAAGTTCTCTGTAAATGTGCAGGTTTTCCAGAAAGAAAGTAAATCCAACATTGTAGGTCAACTCCACAGAGCTCATGCCATCATTCGCTGACAGCATCACTTGCTGATGTGTCCACAGGGGATCACATTTAAGGCCTCGGTGGGTGATGCGGTAACTGCGGCTATACATGAGGTTATGTCGAACGCACCGAAACTGGTTCTCACGTCAAACTGTCCAAACCATTTCTGGAGATGCTCCATGTTTGTCTGAGACACCAGGCCCAAAACACTGCCTTGAAGTGTGGATCTCGTGTGTGGGTGGGGGTGGTCAAAGAACCCAAGTCAAAAATGTGTTCTAACAGCAGGGTGCTGGGGTGGCTCAGTCAAATATTTTGACTCGATCTCAGCTCAGGTCATGATCTCATGGTTTGTGAGTTCGAGTCCAGCATCAGGCTCTGTGCTGACAACACAGAGCCCGCTTGGGATTCTGTCTCTCTCTCTTTCTCTCTCTGCCCCTCCCCCACCCGCTTTCTCTCTGTCTCTCGCTCTCTCTCTCAAAATAAATAAATAAACTTCAAAAAATGTGTTCTAATATTTCTGCTTAAGTTCACTATGTCTGGATCCTAGCAGCTAACTCTAAATTAAGATAGTAACCATAGGCAGTTACCTGCCAATAACTCTGCTTCATAAAGAAAATACATAATTAAGCATCTTCCCAAACTTGGGTCTTAATTTTTTTTTTAAGTAGGCTTCACACCCAGCATGCAGCCCATTGCAGGGTTTGAACTCATGACCCTGAGATCAAGACCTGATCTGAGATCAAAAGTCCAATGCTTAACTGACTGAGCCACCCAGGCACCCCAGGCCTCATTTCTGAGTTGGGAAGTTAGATCCATTACAGAAAAATGAGACGATGTTAACATTTCCATTCACTTATTTTGTTAGCACTGTTGGGTTTCTGAGAAAGCCAGATTCCTACTTTATCAAAAACCAATTATTATGTTGAAGTCAAACTCAACATAAATAAGAAGCATTTCTTGAGGGAAAACTAATTAAATTTAGCTTTGGATCTAACAGAAGTAAAAATTCATTCATCCGTTCATCAATTACCCTTATGCTTATAATGGCCCAAGATCCAGATTCGGCTGTTATCCAGAAATGAGTGACAGTTTCAACCCTGGAATTTATTATCACATGTAGATTATAGTAATAACAGTTAACATTTCTGTGCATTTACTACACGCCTGGTAGTCTTCTAAACATTTCCTATAATTTATTCTCACAATGGTTATAGGAGATAGGTACCATTATTAGACATGTGCTTAACTTGCCCAAGGTCACTGAGCTAGTTGGACACGGACCTGAGCCTAGACAGAAGCAATCTGGCTCCAGAGTCCATAGCCTAAACTGCTTCCTCTGCCTGCATGGTGCCCCTGAACACAGTAGACAGGAGTCAAACTCAGATGCTGGTGGGGCCAGGCCATGAATTAAGCAGTCTGTGAGTAGGAATCAATGGAAGACACCCTCTACTCGGTCCCAGCAGACTGCTGCTAGATACAACAATTTTTTAAAGCCATCAGAAATCTGAATTGTTCCATGAAGTCTTTCTATTTTTATAAGTTGGAAACTAAATTAAGATTTTAAAAAAATTGTTCAGGCCAACCAAAATACGTCTGCAGACCATATTCTACTCAATGACTGTATGTGTACATTTTTCAGCTTATAGAATATGGTCCAAAACATTTTGTGCATCTTTAAGCCTCCCACATCTTGGCTCCTATCTGCTTTATTGCCCGTTATAGTTCTCCCTGCATCACGTCCCTCCCACCACACCCTCTGCCTTCATCCCACTGGACACCTCGCCTTCTTGTTGTGCCCCCTGCACATCATGCCTCTGGACCATGGTTCACTCTTTCTCCCACCTGGGATGGTCTTCTCCTAGCTCTAGTCTGTTTCAAAACCCTGCACGAGGTGCCACATGGGTGATAGCGTGAAGGATGAGTAAAATATTCCAGGTAAAGAAAGAACTGTCAAGGAAATTCTATTCAGAAGGAATAGCATGGACAGGTATACAGAAACAGGAAAACAAAAGACATACTGAAAATCACCAAACAGCTCCAGATAATTTTAAAAGAGGGCACTAGACTTTGGAATCTGGTCCTCCAAAAAGAACTTGGACTGCTGACATTCTTGACATCCACAATCCTTCTAAAAGGGTCTTTTGCATAAGGATCACTGATCCACTGATGATTTAAGGTTTGTTGAAATAGTTCAGATAAATATTTATGTACAGCCATAAGCAAATCCACAAGGAAAAATATAACTCAAAACAGATTTTTCCTTGAAGCTCCTTTCAGCTGGTGATAAGATTTCTGGCTTCAAAAACGGTTTGAAAATAAATGTGACCAATTAGTACTTTAAAAATCAAGAAACTCCAAGAAGGCCCTAACAATCGAGTAAGCTCTGGAAGTTACCACTTGAGGCTGTGCCAGTGAAACCCTGGCCATATTGGCAAGGGTGAGTCGGGCCCAAACTCAACCTCACGTTTATCCCTGGCATAAAAGCCAGGAACACAAGAAAATAAAATATGACCCTCACGTTAAAGCAGAGAGTGAGGGCTGTTCAAAGTTTCTAAAGTGCTGGAATCCTCAATGCGTATTTCAGTCTAAAGCCCTACAGCTAAGCCAGAGGAGCCTTGACTCTTCACCTCAGGCTAGCTTGCACAGACTACTGTTGCTACCACTTCCATCACCACAACCAACAGCAGCGTGTTATCATCCCGTGAGCATTTACCATGCGTCTAGAGCTATGCTAGTTCCCTCGCAGAGATCATCTCCAATCCTCACAATCACGCCCTTTCTGCAGCCCAGGACACCGAGTTTCAGAAAGACGAAGGAATTTGACCAAAGACTCGTAGTTCATAAGAAGCTGAACTATGATTTAAACTCAGGACTGTCACTAAGGCCCATCTGCTTTCTACCCAAAGGAGATAACACACAGCATATCTCCCACATCACGAGCACTTCCTAGAAGAAGGCCACCACCTCTACCACTGCGCCCATACCTGCCGCCACCCTCCTTCGGTGTCCAAGTTCCTCTAATGCCTAGTGCATTAACTTGGCCCTGGCAGTAGGCACTTGGCTGGAGGGCACCGGCCTCTGGAGGGGGAGAAACAGAAGTGGAAGGAAAAAGGAGCACGGGAACTGAAGGGTGGGAGAGGAAAGGTCCTCCTGATACATAAGGAAAGTTTTGTTTTGTTTAATCTTCTTAGCACTGCCACATATTTCTGTGGGGACCCCCCACGCAGTGTGTGTGTCAAGATATGTGGCAATCTGTACTTTTACAGCCCACATGAAGATCTGGCCCACAGTTGGCCCTGACTGGGAGGCTGTTTCTCTGGCTCATCCATTCTGTGGTCAGCCCAATTGGCTCCAAGCCCCGGAGTGGGAGAAATATGTGCTCGCTTTCCCCTCTTGCGAGGTGCCAGCTCTCCTCGAGCTGCCTGAGTCATGAAGATTCCCGTCACTCAGAGTCCGAATCCTTCCTGAAGTGGCCCACAAGGAAGCGGTTTCTCTGGAGGTGTGTAACGAGCTGCCGGGTAGAAACACGTGCACCAGCATTATCAATCTGCCTCCGTTATAGGGGCTTCTTGTTATATAACAACAGGCTAGCTGTGCTAAAGAATGTCAAATAAAAGCCTGGCAAGAGCTTTGCCATATGCAGGCCAAATTAAATTAAGGAGCATAATCCTCACTATTGTACTTATCAGCATTAAAATAGAGGATTACCATCATGGGAACAAAGCCCCACGACATAAAAGACTATTTCCTTTCTGCCATTCACTGTACACAGTTACAGGCTCATGTAGGAAGCGGAGCAGAGAAGGGCCACACCAACCACTGATTTCTCCTTTCAACCTGAAGCTGCCTTCTCCCTAACCGAGTTAGCCCCCACCCCATCATGCACAGATGGGAGCATCTTCTCCATGAGGCTTTAATCCCAAGAATTCGGTGCTGGAGTTCTCTCCACCAATCACAGGATGACGGTTTTATGCCCACCAGGGTTTTTCCCTTAGCTGGTTGTGATTTAAGATTTGTCACAATGACATTTATAGAGAGCACAGAGCAGAAAAAGCCATGGGCTAAGCATTTGGAACCTGGAACCTAGACAGGCAGCAGAATGTATCAGTAACTTAAAAGTGTCAGCTCTGGAGTCAGAAGGCCTGTGTCCAAATCCTGACTCTGTCACTTTACTACTGGGCAATATTGGCAAATTACTTATCTTTTTCTTAAAGCTTATACAAAGGCAGTTTATTAACAGAAAACAATAATTTGAGAAATCCTGTTCATAGACGGTGACCACAGCAACCCCCCTTCCTGCAGGTACTATCAGAGGGGATGGGGGTGGCTTCCTCAATCTGCCCGATCTTCATTCCTGAGTGGACAATGGCTCTGAGGGTTGACTGGGCTCCAGGGCCAGGGATCTTGGTCCTATTTGCTCCTGTGGCCTGGAGTTGGATGTGGAGGGCAGCGGTGCCCAGCTCCTTGTACCTTTGGGCTACATCCTGGGCAGCCAACACGGCAGCAAAGGGAGAGGACTCATCTCGGTCAGCCTTCACCTTCACCTCACTAGTCACACAGCAGATAGTTTCCTTGCCAGAAAGATCAGTGACCCGGACAGTAGTGTCACTGAAGGATGCAAAGATGTGGTGGACACCAAACACATTTTCTCCTTCAGCCACTTGAGATCTGAGGCTGATGACCTGTTCTTCCTTCTTTTCCTTCCCCTTGAGAGGTGCCATTTCCACATGTCTTCTCCAGACTCCACCACCAGAAAGCAAATTACTTGTAATACCGTAATGTCAGAAATTATGAAATGTGTACCTCTTTCATAGGGTAATCTAAGGATTAAATAAGGTAGTACATGCAGAACACTTAATATAGTGCCCCAAATTTGTTAATAAATGCCAAATGTTAGTTGTTTTTATTGCTGGAGAGAGAAGCTCTGGTTTCAAAAGCGACCTGCCATTTATGCTCTGTGTGACACTGTGTGACCCCTCCAGACTAGCTGATTAGGGGCAGGACTAGGTAAATCTGATACATCCAACTCAGCACTGGTCTCTAGGCAAGCTTTGGGGACTACAGTCTTGGCCTTCCCAGTTTGGTTTACTTATCCATAAGACGGGTCGGTAATGCCAGCCAAAAGGCTTGGGTAAGAATCACGTTGAGATAACTGGAAAAGGACCTGGACTCACAACAAATGTTGAGTGACTCTGAAGGATTATGTTGTTCTTATTCTCAGCAATATTTCTTGTCAGGTTTGGGTTTTCCTTATGAGCTCTTCCCTCTGATTTTGCCCTCTCTTTATCTTTCCCTAGTACCTGTCTGATCCCATCACTACTACTTCAGGACTCTTCTGGCACATTTTGTTGGTTGGTTCTCCAACCCCTTTCTTCTTTGCCTACAGCCTATTTGCAGAAGCTGAAAATGCCCATGCTCATGTTCTCAGCTTTCCTTGTAGCTCCCTGGCAGATTCTGGCCAATGAGATGAGAGGAGAGTGTCCTAGGGACTTCTGGGAAAGGCTTCCATCCTGACGAACAGAGAGAGACTCCTGAGGAGAACCCCACACGCTTCCCATCCACCTCTTCCTTCCTGCTTTGGACACTGCCACGTGAGGAAGTATTGCTTTAGTGCTGCTTCAGCCACCTTGCAACCATAAGTAGGGGCACGCTGATGCACTGAAAATAGCAAAGAGATGAAAAGGCCTACCTCCTTAATGACATCCCTGAGCAACTGAGCCAGCACTGGAACTTTTGTCTTCAGACCTTTATCTCAAGGGATTCTTAAACATATTGGTTGGAGGGTCTGTTAATTGCTGCTAAGAGCATCATCATTGGCATGACTCAGCTTTCTTCTTTGCCTGCCCATCTCTTCCCCTGTTGCTCTCCCCAGTTTCCTTCCTGTCAACCCCTGGGTTGATCCACAGGGCACTGAGGTGACCATCAACACAGAGGGCAAAATGAGACCCCTAACCCCCTGGGGCAGGCATATCTTGACACCCTATCTAATGAATTATTCTGGATCCTATTGTTGCTGCCCCTACCCAAAGACTGAGCAGGAAAAACATTTATTTCATAAAAATCGGAGCTCTAAGAGTGGCCTTGGATGTCAGCTCAATAAACGTATTGAGTACCTACTGCATGTATTGGAAACAGAAAGAAATAAGATTCAACCCTCACTTTTGAGAAGCTGACCTTCTAACACACAGTCAACCACACCACCAGGCAATATGTGAAGCGACAGAGAGTGATAAACCAAAGTGTGGACCCAGGACCCTGTCTGTGAGCTGTTCCTACTCACTCAATGTCATAAGGAGCTTGTGCCAGAATGTAAATCAGTTTATTACCAAGTACATTATTTAGCTCTGCTGATATTTTTTTTCATAGCAAGACTTCCTCGATGAAGAAAGCAGTGGGTTGATTGACATTCTGATATGAACTCATTATCTTGTTGTGAACCAGAATTCTGAGTAGTACTGT
Organism: Lynx canadensis; assembly: GCF_007474595.2. Taxonomy (NCBI): domain Eukaryota; kingdom Metazoa; phylum Chordata; class Mammalia; order Carnivora; family Felidae; genus Lynx; species Lynx canadensis. The sequence continues at coordinate 158,900,833 of NC_044310.1, read as the reverse complement.
TAAAAATGGACTACAAAGATTCAAGGAGCATTGAAGAGAATTAAGGTCTTCATAGAGGGAAGGGATATGACCATGTGTCTTGATGAGATAGCTAAGAACTGAACAGAAAGGCATGAGCAGAGAGAACAGAGGTAGTTACATTGGTAAAATGGTAAGTCTGACCCCACAGGGTGCATATAGGGACGTACTGCAGGTGAGTCTGGAAGACAAAGCAGAGCAAGACAGAAAGAGACTTGACATGGCAGACTGAGAAGTCTGAACCTCTTTTGGTCTAAAATGGGAAGCCATTAAAGTTCTTTGAAAAGCCAGAATATACTTTAGGATAATTGATCAGGTGTCAGAAATAAAAGCTGGTCTATAAAGAAGAGAAAAGGGAGAGAGGGAGAGAGAACAAGATAATGGTAGGGCTGGACCAGGGAAGGATGCTAAGAAAATGATTGGATGTGGAGTTAAATGAGAGGTAAGGATCAAAACTGGCTGCCAGGTTTCAAGGCTAGGTCACCAGAGTGTTTATTCAACTCACAAGAGTGGGGGCAGAGGGGTCAGGCAGAAAAGGTGCTTTGGTGGAAACTTTTCTGCTGAGGCCCTGGTGTGGAAATCAGAACACAGTCAGCAGAACAGAATCCCAAGAACTGTGCTCACTCAGCTGAGAGTCGGTTGATACCAGAGCATACCAGCAAGAGAGGATATCACTCAGGTGAGGAATAGAGAAGAAAGAAAGTCAAGGGCTTGGAGGGCTGCCCCATTCCAATGGTGGGTGGAAGAGGATGATGGAGCCAGAGAAGACAGAGACCAGGATGTCTTAGAGGAAGAACCTGAAGCCTGCAATGCTGCAGACAGCCACGGAGGAGGGCAATTTGAGGACAGCATAGCCCACGGAACTGATGCTGCAGAGTCTGACGAAGACAAGGCTCTAGCAACTGGGAGCTGAACTTCCCAAGAGCAACTGTGGAGACAGAGGGAGGGCACAGATCAGATCGGATTTCAGGATTAAGGAGGGTGGTGGGGGAGGGAATGAGGCCCCAGACCAGGATGTTAGTCTGAGGAAGTGTGATGGTAAAAGTAACAAGAGGGAAGCCAGGGCCAAAAGCGGCCTTTTTTGTAAAATGGAGAGAAGTATAAGCAAAAGGGAGAAAGACACTAGAGAGAGAACACCAGGGCAGGCTAAATGATGAGGGCAGGGCCACAATGAAGGCATTCACCTGTGCAAGGAGGGACCTATAGCCTTTTGAGATGGGAGCATAGCCTTTTGAGATGGGAGCAAAGGAAGAAAGAATAGCTGAAGAGAAAGAGAGATTCTGAGGTGGAGGGAAGTGAAGGTGAAGTTGCTTACAGCTGTCCTGATACCCTGTTAAAGTCAGTCACCAGCTGAGGTTGAGGGGAGTCAGGCAGTTGTAGGCATTGACCAAATTGGTTCACTGACTTGTCCAAGGTCTAACAGCTGGAAAATGTCAGCACTAACTAGGACCAGAACCCAAGTCTTCCACCTGCCAAGTTCAGTGGTCTTTCTGCTGCATCAGAAATTCTAAAGTTTGTTATTCTAGTATAGAGTATCTAGTATTATGTTCTATAATATTCCCTCAAGTACCCTTGGTTGAGCTATCCTACTGGGAAAGTAGTCTACTTTATAAGCAGTCTAACAACAGTTTGAGACCATTAGAGAAGTACTGATAATTTGTCAAGTCTCAAAAATATTAATAAGAAGCCTCAAGAGATTAAGAAATATTTTTAAAAAGTACAAATCAAAACCACTTCTTTTTCCAAGTGATGCAAAGAACTTTCTAGTGCAAAGTGACGCAAAGAACTTTCTCCAAATCCTGGAGTACACTTCTTAAAAAAAAATTTTTTTTAATGTTTATTTATTTTTGAGAGAGACAGAGACAGAATATGAGTGGGTTAGGGGCAGAGAGAGAGGGAGACACAGAATCCGAAGCAGGCTCCAGGCTCTGAGCTGTCAGCACAGAGCCCGACGCGGGGCTCGAACTCACGAGCTGTGAGATCATGACCTGAGCCTAAGTCGGACACTCAACCGACTGAGCCACCCATGCACCCCTGGAGTAAACTGTTAATGAAAAAGTCCCTACAACCAACTTAGAAGAAAAGAAGAAAGATAAGCTTCATTCTAGTTAGACCTTCCTTTTGCCACGGTCCACTCCTTCCTGTGGTTGTGTCCTCTTCCTGGTGACATGTGTGACAGGGCCTGAAAACCTTTTCTGGGAAAGGGTAGGTTGGGGAGTTTTCTGTGAAGAACAGGAGGCCTAGCCTAGGAGCTCCTTGAGTGTCCAGTGCTTGATGTCATGGCCTTGTCTGGTCTGACTTAGAGTGACATGAGCCTCCATTTGGCAGAGATATTGGTCTCTGCAGACCCGAGCAGTTCCTAGGTACACTGAAGATGGGGTGCTGTGGCCCTGGGCTGTAATGCTCTACTCTGAATTATATTTGACTAGAAACTGTGGGTAAATAGGAATTGATGCTCCCTTTTTGCTTCAGCGTAAACCAAGCTTTTTCAGTCTCAGAACTACTGTCATTTGGGGCTGGACAACTCATTGTCGTGAGGGGGCTGTGCTGTGCCTGGTAGGCTGTTTGGCACTATCCCTGGCCTCCACCCGCTAGATGGCATTAGTACAACTCCTCCCCCTAGAGTTGTGACAACCAAAAATATCTCCAGACATTGTTGAGTGTCCCGGAGCGGGGGGTGGGGAGGGGGAAGTAGGGAAGAGAGGCAAAACTGTCCCCAGTTGAGAGAATCTGTTAAGGTTCATCAGGCAACTACCTGTTTTACCATGAAGAGAACCCAAATAGCGGGACTGCGCTCAGGTTGCACTGTAGAATAAAGACTTTTGCCCACAGAGTAATGACGTCTGACCTGGGAGAATCTGATAAAAAACACTTTTTGGCTCCACTGTCTCCAACTCACCAAAACACTGTTAGAAATAGCTCTTTCAGTGTCCACTGGAACAGAGCACCTGAATTTAAGATTGGGAATGCTTATGGATAAGACTCACCAATTTTTCTCAGTGATAGCAGGAGGGTTGCTTGAAGTGTCTTCATGGCCATTGTTGAATTCTGTTTGTGGGATGACTTTATGATCTATAGAGCCCCTTAGAACTGAGAGAAAACAAACAAGACAAACAAAATACTTAGAGATCTATGGACAAGCTCAGAAATAGGCAGGGTTAGGTTTTAGAACACGTCTACACTCCGTAGCACCTCTCTCCTGCCCCTCCTGCTGTTCCACAGCCTTTGTCTATGACATGTCATCAAAACTGACCTGTTCTGTGATCCCAGCCAGCAAGTTGGGTAAAATCATTCATGGTTTTGGGAAAACAAGCTACCTTTCTCTGGCAACAGAGGTAACGGACTGAGCTCAGTGGCCCCCAGGTGAGGTAGACTGCAATGGTGGCAGCAAGAATGGCACTGGGCGAGACAGCAGGCCAGCTTCCGGTCCTAGACAGCAGGACAGGGCGGCCTGCTGACACAGATGGTAGGTCAAGGAATGGATTGTCACAATGTGGGTAGGACTGAATGTAAACAAGGAATCATTCCTAGAGTAACCCATTTCTACATTGTGAATGAGGACAGTTTACCAGTAAGTTTCTCAAGAGTGGGGATAACAAATACAATTCCTCCTTTCAGTGACCCTGGCAGCCCAGCTGTAACTAATCAATCATGCCCCTCTTTTCCACTAAACCTTAATTTATCTTCAAGGTCCTTCCTAACACGCTTTACATCAGTGTTTCCCAAAGTGCAGATGCCACGTGATCACGACTTGATAGGGACAACCCATGAAGCATCAACATCGCTTAGAAACTTGTTAGAAATGCAAATTCTTGGGTACCACCCCAGACCTACTGAATCAGAATGTCCAGGGAGTGGGGGAGGGGCTGGCAACCTGTGTTTTTAACAAGCCCTCAAGGTGATCCTGATCCGTGCTGAAGTTTGACAGACATTGCTCCAGATCAATGGTTCTTAATCCTAGTTGTATATTCAAATCACCCAGGGAAGATTTTAAGTATGCCTGAGCCCAGCCCCTACAGATTCTGAAACTGACCCAGGGTGGGGTGGGGTTGGCTTCAATTTCAAGAAACTCTCTGGATGATTTAACCTGTGGTCAGGGCTGAGCATTTACAGTCTCACACAGTCACTACTAATCAAGAGAGACTGCACCTATTTGGTATCCTCATTTCAGATCATCTAAAAGCATCCAAACCAAAATATAAACAGTGAGGATAATTTATAAACTTGGCAATTGTGACATACTGCAGAAGATGCATAAAATGTATAAGGTTGAAATTATAATGATAGAACACATAGCATGACAAAGATACGGTGCAGAAAAATAAATATAGAAATCAATTGTTTTATGTTGTCTATTCTGGGAAGACTACACTCTGATTCTATGTTATTAGTTTGGTTCCTTAGACAAATATCTTTTGTGTAGAAGAAACGTAATTCTTCGAGCTATCAACGGTAGATAAGACCATCTGTTGTTGTTATTATTATTGCTATAAACACCAAAGGATAAAGACAAAAATTTTAAATGGAATATTATTACATTTTTATTATCACACAAAAAACATCATGACCAGATAGGGAAACAACAATGTTAAAAGAAGACAAAAAAGAAATTAAGAAAAATATCTGCAGCTTTTTAGAATTTCATTAACTTCCCTTCCCTGCCTTCCCTCCCATCTCTTGATTGACCAACTCCTCCCAGCAGAGGACCAGGCAGGTTTCCCCTTCCTGGAGATTCCAAAACACTGTTAGGCCTATGCTTACTTGTAATACCGTGGTAAGCAACATAAAAGCAAGAAGTGACATAAAAAGAAGAAAGAGGAGCCCACTTCAGGGCACAGATAACTCTGTTTGCTTATTAAGAAGGACCATTGATGGGAATAATCTTTAACCTTGTGCTCTGGCCCAATTCAGCTGGACCAAGAGCTACCATGCACTGATCAAAGCCCAGCCAGTATCACCCACGTGGAAGCTGAGATTGTTGTTGTCTCCACCAATCTGAGATCTTCAGAATAAAAAGGAGCAACAGCAGTTCAATAGATTCAGAGAGGAAAAAACAAAGCAAGAAAAGATCACCAAGCCCCTTTTGGTTGGGGACTCTCCAGAGGAAGGTGCCATGTTTTTCCCCAGAGAGGAAGCTTCCACATCTTCACCTGGAACTTAGCAGATGCCCCTAGTTACTTTGCCTGGATTTACAATAAAAACCCATAGAATTTCTGTTCATGTAATTGAAGGGAAAACTTATTCCATGTTTCTTATTCATTTACACTTCAGTCATCAAAATATTGATTTTTAAGAGTTATTTGAAGTATAAAAATCAAACAGAAAACTTACAGAATATTCTTAATAAAGCTTAGATGAAGTCTGTTCTCCATCCTCCAGCTTTGCCTGGAGAGCAGGGAGAAGGATTTGAGTCAGAGTAAAGAGATAAACTTAAATAAGAAGGAGACCATCAAACTATTGAGTTCAAAGCAAAACTCAGTATTGTCAAATATTTTTAACTATGTCCTGGTGACAGCTGGAATCATCTGCATCTCTTTGGCAAATTAATTGCTACACAAGGAGATTGGAAAAGTGAAGATACGGAGAAAAACAGAAAGGTAAAAATAGGGTAGTCCATTCTAAGTAAATAGATCAACTTAAAAGGAATGACACCAGTGACGTGGCTGGACGATGAAGAGCTTGAATTGCAGACTTGAGTACGTCCAGGAGTGACAACAGAAGCTTCTCCAGATATGGATTCTCATTTCCTCAAAGAAGCATCCCTGAGTGTTCTGGTTTAATGGAATAAAGTAATGCTGGGACTCCTTCTCTGAAGGAGTCGAATCCTTCCAAAGTCGGATTGAGCTCAATGAGCCATTCATATTTCCCAGGAAAATCAAGCCAATTCTCCACTGGACCATTTTGGAATAAAATGGAGAAGATGTGGCTGAAAACACCAGAGCAGGCAGTGCAAAGTCAAATGCCTTTGGGGTCACTCAGGTAACAAGAATGTGTGCACTGTCAGGCCAAGAGGGTGGCGGGGTGAGGGGGGTGTTAGAGTTTGTGGTGAAGCAGAAAACATATGCCCCACCTAAAGACATTTGGGTTCAAAGTTTAAAAAAACAAACAAACAAACAAACAAACACTGTATCTGGCCAAACAAAACACATCTGTGTGCTGATTACACCAGAAGACCTCCTATTTGTGACTTCTGCTACGGGGAAAGGGTCTAGACCATGAGTCAGTAAGAGCTAGGCATCCTGTTTTTGAAAACGAAAAGGGTGTCATTGTCTCCACCCCAAAGTCTCCTCAAATTCAGGAAACACTGCTGCTCCCTGGGCTCTCCCTCTTCTCCTTCTCTCTTACTCCCTAACCTCCCTGCTCCAAGGTGAAGTCCCAGTTCTGTACTTCCTTGAAAAATAGGCTGCATGGCCAATTCCAAAGGAGCCAGATGTGCCCAGAAACTCCTTGCTGGTACCCTTTAACTGCGAACTCTACTGGAAAATCCGGGGCAACTCATCCTCACTTTTTAGAAAACGCTGGCATTAGCATTAAGGGCCATATTTTTGAAAATCATAGTTTCTTCTTGCAGCAGAAGTCCGGGAAACTTCAAACTGCAAAAAGGGAAGATTCCAATACTTTTTCAATATTTAAAAACCATTAATTTAGTCTAATTCTCTCATTTTATGAGGATGTTAACTGATGGAGGGCTTAGACCTTGAGTTTTAAGTTCTTGTCCACGGTGCTCCTTCCCACCATAAATGTTCTTGATTAGTTTGAGGTCTATTTACCAATGTCAGGATCACAGAAAGATCTTAAGAAGTTGAACTTTCATATGTCCCAACGTGAGTCAGACAGAAATGTGTCAGGGTCTCCTCCGAAAGGAGGAGTTGAAGAGAGGCTATCAGTAAGGAGAGCCACAACTAGACCAGTTTCCCCAGTAAACAGGTCAGAGGGCAGAGGGAGCAGCTGCAGAGAAGCCGAGCTTATCTCCCTTTACTCCTTCCCTTCCGTGAAATCACCTATGGGGTCCTTTGTAAAGCTGTCCCTGCACTTAATCAGCTGTCACCTATAGAAAAACAGATCACCATATCAGGCGATCATTTTCAGCTATGGAACGTCTCTAACTATAGGACACCCTTCCCAAACCTCTAATGATCCTACCTGTGTGGTCACCAAGCTCACTACAGTCTTGACCGTGGGCACTTTCCTTGGTGTCCCCTGCAACAGCAGGCTGCAGATCACTGCTTTGGCCTGAAGGGTGCTCTGTGGAATGAAACAAAGGAGTAACTTACCAAGGTTATGCTCCCATACCTGGATGAATTACCAAAGTGGGTGACATCACGTGGCTAGCGAAACCCACATTTGTCTTACAGTTTGAGGCTCCAAGGTGATAAATATCATCAACAGATCTGGCACTTATTTTTAAGATTTAATACAGTGTGGTTGGAAAGGGCATAGTTGTAGAAAATAGGAGAATTGATAACTGTTCTGGTTGGACTTCCTATTAGCTTGGTGACATTGGTAATTTAGGTAACCTCTGTCTCACTGATTGCATTAGTCAAATAGGGAGCTGGGTGACAAATAGAAGTCTTAAGTGCACCAGGCCAGGGCTGCTGGTTTGACAACCAGGTGGCTTTCCTATTTCCTTTTCAGGTGTACCATCAGGGAAGTAAAAGGAGGGACAAGGTCTCCTCCTTCCCTCCACATCTCTACCCCTCAGGCAAGTCTGTCCTTTCCTTTCATCTTATAGCCCTGTTCTTTAATTGTCCTGGCTTGACAACCAATAATGCCATCATGGAAAAGAGAGACTACACATTCCACTTGGTTGAGGACTATCACACTTGCAGCTTTTCATTGTCCAGTTAGTTTGGCTCATGTTGATAAACACCTAAATACCTCTCTACCAAAACAGCTCATGCCTTGGGTGGAAAAATACTGAAGGGTTTATCTTGGCTGTCACGTCTCTTCTTCCATTCTCCATGACCCTCAAGGTCATGATGGTTTGAAGATGTTCCACCATCTCAGACTACCTCAGGTATCTGAAGATGGCTAGTTCTTTCCAGTTGGGTCCCTTGGCTCTAGAAGAAACCACACTGGCAGCAGAGTCCCTCCTTCCCACAGAGGAGATATTCTTTAGGCTCTGCCCTGAGGCAGTCAACAAACTCTGTGCCGGCTCCTTTTTCTCTGACCTGTGATATAAACCTTGTTCTCTCTCATCCCCCACCTTCCTCTGACTCTGGCTATTTCTAATTTGCTGGCAGTACTTCTAGATATGCCATATTAGAATATTTGGAATCTCTGACTTTTCTCCTTTTTAATTTCCTAGAATGGGAATTTTTTCCATCTGCTCCATCTCTCTCCTTCTGAGTGACTCTCCTACCTCAAAAGCGTGACCTTCCCACACCCAGCCTGATGACACCATGCCTCTCCATCCTCTTGAGGTGGTCCAGTAAACCCATTTTAAGCAAGGCTGGCTGCCTCAGACTATACTTAAAGAGATATAGTCCATACTCTCATGGAGCTTACATTCTAATTAATACAGAGAGTAAGAGTAAAAAGAGATAACAATGGACAAACACCCTGAAACTTTAAGGGGTAAGCTGGGTAGACTAGAGTCCTCTCAATATTCCTGTCCATCTACAACCTCAGAATGTGACCTTACTCGGAAATAAGGTTTTTGTTGATGTAACTGGTTTAAGATGAGGTCATACTGGATTCAGCTGGGTCATCAGTCCAATGATTAGTGCCCTTCTAAGAAGGCCATGTGAAGATACAGATACAGGGAGAATGCATATGATAATGAAAGCTACGCGATGGGTGTCTAAGCCAAAGACTGCCAAGCATCAGAAGCTACGAGAGAGGCATGGAAAGAATTTTCCCTCAGAGCCTCCAGGAGAAACCAACATTGCTGATTCTGCACCTCCAGCCTCCTGAACTGTGAGGGAATACATTTCTGTTGTTTTATGCTACAAGGTTTGGGGTAATTTGTTATGTTAGCCCTAGGAAACTAACATGAAGAGGAAAAGCTGACAGCTGTTAAGAAAAAAGAAATGAGGAGAAAAAAATCAGGTACCTGTATTCAGCTTGATTTGGCTGGGGAGGCAGGGGAGGCTCATTAAGAACAGGAGTTAGGGAAATTTCCATTATTTTCATTTAACAAACACAAATATATGGATTATTATGTGCCATGAAGTGTTCTAAGGCCCTCACTAATCCTCATGGTAACTTTAAAAGGTAGAGGCCACTATTATTCCCATTTTACAGGTAAGGAAACTGAGGCCCAGGCAGGTTCAATGACTTGCCTAAGAGTCACACACACAGCTGGAAAGTGGCAGAGCCAGGACTCGAACCCAAACAGTTTCACCCTAAAGTCTGGATTCCTAAATATTACACAGTGCAGCCCCATTAATGTAAACATTCAAAAATCATTAACTCTTATTTTTTCCTTCAGAAGTGGAAGTTATTTCTTTCACATGTCTGGGCCTCTAAGGTCCCACAGATCAGCTGCTATGGGAGGACCCTCTGGTCTAGACGGGCATTTGATGGCCTACCCAGAGGACAGACCCAGAGGCATGCTTTCTAGCAGGGGCACTGTCCAGGTTGATTTCTTGGTTGGGGATCTAGGCTGGGTAAGCTTTCCTGCTCTCATAATGGACCTGGCAAACGGTGCCTACTGTATCTGGCAGAGAAGGCGCATACAGATGAGGCACAAAAGCCCAACCTTCCCCTCCTAACTGCTGCTGGCCAATTGCACAAGGAGCCTGTGTCATTTCTGGCTGGAGTGACAGCTGGTCAGCAGCCATCTTATCAGAACATAAAGAGGCCAATTTGTGGGAGGTCTGACAGGCAAATGCCACCAAAAGCAGCACTGAGAAAGTAAAATTCTTTTCTCAAAGAACAGAATCTCATTGACAGATTTTTTTTTTTTTTCTTTTAACAGCCACATCAGACACCCTAGTCTCCACATAAAACAATTCTGGTAATTTCAGGCCTACGAGATCATTTTCCACTTTGATTCTCTAGTACTTAATTCCAGTCATTATCCCGGTCAAACTTTGAGTTCAAAGAAAAGTCTTGCCTCGTAATTGCTTTCTCTAACTTGGAAACTAAGGAGGAAGGTTTTCTCTCATCCTAGAGATGAGTTTCTTGTCTGCCCTGGAACATCACTGTTTGGGGAATTCCCCTTGCCTTCAAGCATCCAGGGACTGTCACTATGTTCTCTGACTCCCAGCAGCCTTCAATGGGATTTACTTCATAGAATTTATGCCCTGCCTGCTTACAAAAAAGATTGGAGGAAGCTTCATAGATTGTTTCTTGTGGTTGTGTTAGTTGGCTCTGGCTTAGTACTCCTCTTAAGCCTGGGGCAGATGTGTCCGTCCTGGTTCCATCTGAGACTGTTTCTCCCACCTCCTTTTTAAAACATTTTCAGAGTAGTTTTAGACTTACAGCAAAACTGAGGGGGGAAGGCACAGAGATTTCTCCATATTCCCTGCTCCCACATATGCATCTACTCTCAACACCTCCCACCAGAGTGGTACATTTGTTACCTACACTGACACTTCTTCATTACCCCAAATCCATAGTTTACATTATGGTTTACTCTTGATGTTGTAGATCATATGGGTTTGGACAAGAAATGACATATATCCATCATTATGGTGTCATATGGTATCTTCACTGTCCTAAAAATCCTCTGGGCTCTGCCTATTAACCTCCTCCTACATCCCTGGCAACCACTGATCTTTTTACTGTCTCCATAGATTTGGTTTTATCGGAATGTCATATATTTGGAATCATACAGTACATAGTCTCTTCATACTGGCTTTCACCTTGTAATATGCATTTAAGTTTCCTTCATGCCTTTTCGTGGCTTGATAGCTCATTTCTTTTTAGCACTGAATAATTTCCATTGTCTGAATGTACTACAGTTTATTTATCCATTTACCCACTGAAGCACATCCTGGTGGCTTCCAAGTTTTGGCAATTATGAATAAAGCTGCCTCCAACATCTGTGTGCAGGTTTTTGTGTGGACGTAAGTTTTCAACTCCTCTGGGTGGATATCAAAAAGTGTGATTACTGGATCATATGGTAAGGGTATGTTTACTTTTATAAGAAACCACCACGCGGTCTTCCAAAGTAGCTGTACCATTTTGTATTCCTACCAGCAACGAATGAGGTACCTGTTGTTCCACATCCTCATCTGCATTTGATGTTGTCAGTGTTATAGATTTTGGCCATTCTAATAGGTGTATAATGGTATTTTGTTGTTTTAATTTGCATTTTCCTGCTGACATATGATGTGGAGCATCAGACTGTCCCCTCTTACTGGGAAAAAAAATAATTTTGATGTTGTTTTTGTGACCACCCCAAAAGCATTTAGCAGAGTGTTCTGCACAGAGAGGATGTTCCTGTTCAGAAAAGGTTTGGGGGAAGGATACCAGATCAGGACTGAGGCAGTCTTGACTGCAGTGTTTCTTAGCTACCATCTGTGAAATGGGGTAAGATTCCCAACCTACTTTTCAGGGTTAGTCTGATAATTGCAAAAATAAGGTGAGTGAAAATGCCTTGTATAAACTGGAAATTGCTATGCAAAAATAACATGTTAGGAAAACAAGTGTTACCGTTTGTTAGTCAAGAAGGAAATAACTCCCACCTCTAGGATCATTCCAGCTTAAACAGCTCCTGTTTCCCATAAATCAAAGTTATTTACTTTCCTGTAAGTCTTCCCTAAAAAGATAAAGGTCTGGATGTTTATAACAGCTTTATTCACTGTCACTAATAATTGGAAACAAATATCATTTAGCTGGTAATTGGCAAAATTGTGGTATATCTATACTCTGGAGTTCTGCTCAGCAATGAAAAAGCACAAATTAGTGTTAAATGCACCAACACTGATGAACTGTAAAAGCATTATGCTAAGTGAAAGAAGCCAGACACAAAAGTCTATGTACTATATTACTCTGTTTTTATGACATTTTGGAAAAGGCATAATTATTGGGACAGAAAACCCATTGGTGGTCACCAGGAGCTAAGGGTGTGGGAGGGATGGTGACAGAAAGGGCATGAGGGAGCTTTTTCATAATTTTCTTTTTCTTGATTGTGGAGGGGGTTACCTGACTGTATGTGTTCATCCAATTTTATCAAACTGTTTGTGTTTTATTGTATATAAATTACACCTCAATAAATATGACTTTTAAAAAAATCACCAGAACTTAAAAATAAAAAATAAGGGTCTTCTCAAACTGATTGTTCCTGGAAAGCAGGATCCAATCACTTCTCACCCACTAGGAAGAAAGAGTCTGGTGGGGAGAGCCCTGCTGCTGACGAGGGACCCTTCAGAGCCATTTGTATCATTGACCATAGCTGGTTTTGACACTAAGTACTTGGCTCAAAGTCTATGAAATTAGCAGGCTCTGGTTGCTTGTACATCTCAACCGTCACAACTTTATTGATGAGAATGGCTACCAGCTGTCACCTCTGCCTCCACCTCTGTGCTCGGTGATTTAGACTTCACGGCCACAGCAAATCAAGCCATGATCCTGCTATGGCTCTTCGTGTTGGGGTTTGAACTCCCAGCCAAATGGCTGTCGCTCAGCTGTTATGCTGCCAATCACCCGTCACCGTGGGTTAAGTATGATATGCGCACTGAGATCTTCCAACTCCTTAGACATCTGAAAGGCGACTTGCTTTCCACACCAGCAGGCAGCAAATCTGGGTGATATTTAACTCCTGGATTTTAGAGTTTCTGACTTCATGGAAGAGGATGAGCAGGGGACTTGCTATTTTCCAGAACGAGTTACAGAAGGGCCTCAAACCAGTGAATGGGGAAATGATGTCAGTAGCATACTAAACCATTAAATCTTAACAATGTCGAGGTGAGTGAAAAAATTTCTCTACGCAAATGAATCAAGCTCTTGGCATTATGGAGCACAGCTCTTTACAGAAACAACAAAACCACCTGAAACATTTCACATGATACTATTGCTTTTTAACTTTTCCTGTCAGATAAGCAAGACATAAGTTAAGATTTGGAAAATTATTTATTTTTATTTTTTTATTTGAGAGAGAAAGAGAGACAGAGAGCGCGCATGAGTGGCGGAGGGGCAGAGAGAGAAGGAGAGATAGAATCCCAAGCAGGCTCTGCACTCAGCTCCACACAGGGCTCAATCTCAGGACTGTGAGATCCCGACTGGGAGATCATGACCCGAGCCAAAATCAAGAGTCAGACGCTTAACTGACTGAACCACCCAGGCACCATGGAATATTCTCTCTTATAAATGTTTTATTGTAACTATATTTAAGATTTAACAGGTACTATTTTTTCCTCCAAAAGTGAGAGAAATAGTTTGATCTTTTTGAAGTTATAATATATATGCTCACTTACATAGATGTAGGTATATATACATATATATATACACACACATACAGAGAGAGTACTATACAGACTATTTTTCCCAGTGAAGTTCTTATTTGGGAAGGGAGTACAGAGAGGGAGCTAACATTTAGTGAATATCTACCAGGTACTAGGTACCATGCAAGATGCTTTGCATATATTATTGTAATCATCTTCACAACAGTCCTGAGAATTAGGCCTTAATGAGTCCCATTTTATAGGTGAGGAAACTAAGGCTCAGAAGTTAAGTACTTTTCCCCAAACCATATGACAAATTATGGCATAGCTGGGAATTAAAGTCAATTGCTTTTGTTTGCTTGATTTTCTTAAAAATTGTTTTTTGTAACATTTATTCATCTTTGAGAGACAAAGAGAGACAGAGTGTGAGTGAGGGAGGAGCAAAGAGAGATGGAGACACAGAGTCTGAAGCAGGCTCCAGACTCTGAGCTGTCAGCACAGAGCCCAACGTGGGACTCGAACTCACTGACTGCAAGATCATGACCTGAGCCGAAGTTGGACGCTTAACCGACTGAGCCACCCAGGTGCCCTGTTTGCTTGATTTTCTTTCCTTTTTCTTAAAATTTGAGTATAGTGGAATTACAATGTTACAGAAGTTTCAGGCGTACAACACAGTGATTCAACATCTCTATACATTATGCTATGCTCACCACAACTATAGCTACCATCTGTTACCATAAAACATTATTACAATACCATCAACTATATTCCCTGTGCTGTACCTTTTATTCCCATGACTTAATCATTCTACACCTAAAAGCCCACTCCCCTTCACCCATTTGGCCCATCTCCCTATACCCCTTCCCTCTGGCAACCATCAGTTTGTTCTCTGTATTTAAAGGCTGATTCTACTTTTTATTTACTCATTTGTTTTGTTTTTTTTAGATTCCACATATGAGTGAAATCATATGGTATTTGTCTTTCTCAGTCTGACTTGTTTCTCTTAGCATAATACTCTCTAGGTCCATCTGTCTTGTTGCAAATGGCAAGATCGACACTTAGGTTGCTTCTATATCTTGGCTATTATAAATAATGCTGCAGTAAACATAGGGATGCATATACCTTTTTGAGTTAGTGTTTTCACTTTATTTGGGAAAATACACAGTAGTGGAATTATTGGATCATATGGTATTTCTGTTTTTAATTTTTTGAGGAAATTCATACTGTTTTCCATAGTGGCTACACCAATTACTTCCCACCAACACTGTACCAGAGTTCCTTTTTCCTTCACGTACTTCATCAACACTTATTATTTCTTGTCTTCTTGATTTTGGCCATTGTGACAGGTGTGAGGTGATATCTCATTGTGCTTTTGATTTGCGTTTCCCTGATGATTAGTGATGTTGAGCATCTTTTTATATGTCTATTGGCCATCAGCATGTATTCTTTCCATTGAGGTCCTCTGCCCATTTTTAAATCAGATTTTGGGGGTTTTTTGGTTAAAGTCAATTGTTTTGATTCCAAAGTCCACTTGCTTAGGTTGGTATATAGAGCTCTTCCAAAAGCTGGTACCCTATGTCCATGTGCCATATCCAAGATGGAAACCAATCGTAGAGTGTGGTCTACTGAAAAGGGAACTGGGTGAGGACTCAGAAGAGGGCTTTGATTGCCAATTCTTAAGCTCACATAACACATAAGGGGAGACAACTTATTTAAATTCCCTGTGCTTCTGTTTCATCTGTTAAAGGGAAAAACAAAATTTGCCTTTCGACACACAGGAGTCTTTTGAGGAAAAGAAGCCCAATCACTCTTGCCATAGCAGTTCATTTTTTCCCCTAATGTTTCTTTACTATTATGTGGATATAGCCTAAATAACTATGATTCCATAGAATAAAGGCAACCTGAGTGTGTTATTGATCATGATCATGTTGCTTCACTCAAGGTTGAGGTGGTAAAGATGCCATTTTGGGCAGCACCTCTTTTAGCCAGATTCTGGAGCTCTATATGAGGTCCAGCATGGAAAAGATGATTCGAAATTGAAGCACTCATGGACTTCCTCTGAAATGTAACCTTGAGTCCTGCTGGTACAGATGCACATAAAGGTTCACCTTGAGCACAGGTTCTGGGCCACATCAAACATGATATCAGGTATTAGCAGACCCCAAGTCCACATTGGCTTTGCAGTGTCCTCTCTGTGCATTAGGTGAATAGCACCCTGCCCTGTGGGCATTATATTCAAACACGAACAATTATTTGATTTCATAGCAAAGGACGTTCCTTTGCGTCCCAAGTCATTTCATGGCAAGAATTCTACTGTTTGTGCCCAAGTGAGGTTTGGCAGAGGCCATTTCTTAACAGAAACCTTGAAGCTGCAGGTCAGGCCTTCTCTCTGCTATATACCACTTCCTCTAAGCCAAGCTTCAGGGGAGCTCCGTATGTCCTGTCCTGTATGTCATACATGTCTCTGCACATGTCTTGTTCATAAACAATGCACATTTTCCCAAGTAAAGCACAATACTGGTCCCCACAAACATTTTCCCCCTCCAAAATGTTAAGCCTATAGCTGTCAGAAATTAGTCCCAACTTTTTTACCTACAAAGTTAGAGAAACCCAGGCCATGTGCAGATGGACTGGGCAAGATCCCTTGCATAAACCTGAAGGTATTCTGTCTTCTGTTAAACAAAGGTTTAGAAGGCAGTGGAGCTAGTGTGCACCTCATAGCTCATCTCAAGCCTGGATACACCAGTTAACACTTTCCTCTGGATGTTGCTTTACTCTCGAATGCATATGACCTAACACACCAGGAAAGGAGAGGTAGCTGGTTCCTTCCCAATGGACAGGAAGAGTTTGGAAGCTGTCTTCCTCACATCTTGAGGAGGCAAGTGTGTGTGTGTGAAATAATCAGGAATCTAAGAGACAGAAATGGAGTGAGTCAAGAAACAATGGATAGTGTACAATGGCAACAGCCATGAAAGGAGAGGAATGAAAGAGGTTGTGCTTGTTTTCCTTTTGTTAGTTCAAAGTGGGCCTTTTCCTTCAATGGTACATTCACTTGACCTTCCTCTACTGTTTGGCTTGTGATCAACAATCTGCTTACACACAGCTCTGTCAGAATGAAAAAAATATCTTCTGTGATCATTTTACCTTCAAGAAACATGGGTTATTTCAATATAAATCCTCAGCTATATTTTACAATGATTTTGGCTCATTGTATTACACTGAATTTTTACAGATTTCCTCCCAATATGTGTTGGCATAATATAGAGTACTGATTTATACAAACGTCATCTCTCTAGGGGACAGGATATTTTATAGCCCGCTGTATCAGAGAATGAAATTTGATGCTCCAAATCAAATCCCCTCATTCACCATGGTAGCTCCAGCATAAAGTAGATACTTAACAAATAGTGAGGAAGAAAGAAATTTCCAAATTTAAAATATAATTGTCCTGCACACCCTAGGGATATGTTCCAGAAATCTAGTTCTAGGAATTACTACAACCACCCAGTCACTGCCAATTCACCAACAGTGCTAAAGGAACCAACCTTTTAAAGTTAGAAAGGCTAGGAGGAGGCTCTTACTCCCAGAGAGGTTTAAAAGTTCAAGCAGCTTTAAATACTAAAAATTTGGTTTTGTTATGAAGTAGGGTCAAGTTTCTAAAAGTAGTTAACAGGTTCTGATAGGCTGCATCTGGAAATGTATCGGAGTGTGACTGAACCTATCTGGACTGATGCTTGCTTTCCCTTCTGGAAGCAGCATTTAAAGCAACTCTCATTGGCCGGTATCATATGATGCACCCAGCAGTTCCAGCTGAAATCCAGTTTAAAATGCCGTTCATGGGCATCTGGATGGCTTCAGGGGGTTAAGCATTCCACTCTTGATTTTGGCTTGGGTCATGAGCTCACAGTTCAGGATATGAAGTCCTGCATCAGGCTCTGTGCGTAAGGGTGGCAGAGCCTGCTTGGGATTCTCTCTGCCCCTCCCCTACTGGCATGTCTTCTCTCTCTCTCTCTCTCTCTCTCTCTTCTCTCTCTCTCTCTCTCAAAAATAAATAAACTTTAAAAAATAAAATAAAATGCCTGTTCACAGGCTCAAGGAAACCTAAGTCTTGCCAGAGTCACAGCTGATGCTCCAAAAAGCATTCTCCCCAAAAAAGCATCAGAAGGAGAAATGGCTATCGTTTATCTGTGTTGTTGGAAGGGCCAAGGAGGAGAGTAAGTAGGAAGCTGATCAGAGGACACAGAGAAAGGGAAAACAATTTCCACTGCACTGAAGCAATTAGACAAAAATATGCTGTAAACCAATGGGCTCTTCCTGCTTCTGGGGGTTGGGAGGAGAACTGGAGTGGGGGCTGGAAGAGCCTACTCTTTCCGGAGACATTCTTTGAAATTCTGCTCCCAGCCCCTCGGGCTCCACTGTCACCTACTTGAGGCATTTCCCCTCCAAGATGGGAGGCCCACCACTTTGCTCTCATTTAAAAAACAGATCTTGAATTAGAGGAGGAATTTTAAGGCCAATGCTTTCAAAAACTTAAAGAATGAAATATTGTAGACCTTTTATGAATCGCCTGCAAGTTATGTGTTTTGATACTATTTACTGAGGAATGTGTGCATTTTTATTTGACTAAATCTAGTTATATCCACTTTCTGACACTTAAGGGTGCATTAAAAAAATAATAGATTAGTAAGGGAATGACATATAACTGTTACTTTTTACTTAGAATATCCCATCTCTCTGAAAACTAATACGTTTTCAATCTTACCTGATTTAAAAAGTATGTAATTTTAAATTTTTTGGTGTTTAAAAGAATGTTTTCCATTGGCAAGAGCCTATTATTAGCATTAACTAATAAAAACACACGAAACATGCCATTTCTCACTAAGATGATATTCAAAGTTGCTCTCACCCCAGCAAAAAAAAAAAAAAAAAAAAAAGGGAAAATGACATACTATACTTTTGCTTGGGATCCCTAGCTCTCTCTCCTCCAGATTCCTCACATCTCATAAAGGCCCTTTATTGCTGGTGCAATGTTATACACTTAGGAACTGGATGAGCATGTACCTAGGGTATTTTTTTCCGTTTGTTTTCTCTTCCAGCATTTGATCACTGGCTGGTGAACTGTTTGGGCCCACAGAGATCTCTAGACCACCAGCTCATGTATTTGAAAGGCATCTGTTTATTTTGAAAATGCAAATGTGGCCTACCTCAAAGACTGACAGGCAAGAAATGACCCACTGAGCAAGGGGAGAGGTTTCCAATCTGGAGCCCTGTCCCTCCCTCTACCATACCGAGATCACTTGCTGTCAAAACCACTTAAACAAGCTCCGGGAATCTGAGTGAAGGGCCCACAATTAAAATGAACAGACTCGTGTGTGTGTGTGTGTGTGTGTGTGTGTGTGTATGTGTGTGTGTGTATCCCCTTCCCTCCTTCCCTCTCTCTCTTTCAAGAATTAGCCAGGCAGATCATTTCTCACCTAGTTTAAAGTAATGATGAGGTCAGTTACAAAACGACGCTGTACCTTTGAAATGGTGGCTCCTAGACCGAGGGCTTCCTGGAGGAGGGCCCTATAACAGGGACACTGGCCTCTTAGTAGCAGCCCGGTCCTGGGGACGGATTCCCAGAGAAAGCCCAGGAAGGTTAATACCCCGACTTTGATCTCTGTCAAGGCATACCAGCAAGAATTAATTTACATTTCAGATGAAAAAGGTTGACAGCATGAAAAGGCATCTTGTTTCTGGTATGTGAATGTGCCGTAATAGATCGGGAATTCTGAAAGGAAGTTCTGAGGAAGCTAAAGGGATAAGCTGTGCGGCTGCTTTTATTGGGAAGGAGATGAAAGGCAAACAAATTTCAATATGCGCTGGTCTGTAGCAACATGTAGGCCAAATGCTTCCTAAATTTCAAGGGCTGCTCTTTTAAAAATATATAACATATCTTAGCAACACTACCCACAAAAAAATGCTATGGGCCAGAACTTGAAATACAAAGAAACGCATTCCATAGAATCTAAATTTCCAATGAAATGATTTGTTGAAAAAAAATTAGAGAATAAGTTTCAAAAACAATCAGAATGGCTGTCTATGATAACATCTCTAAGTCACTTCCTGCAGGCTTCACAAGAAAGGGAAGCACTATGTCTGGGGCTTGTTCTGCCCAGAAATATTCTTGTGGGGTGAAGAAGAGCTTGTAATGAGAAGGTTATGCTTTGAGAAGAACACACCCCAAAACAGAGAAGTTAGAAGGAGCTGGCTTTGCTTCTTAGATCAACACAACCATGGCTTCCGATATAAAGATACCGAAAACATTCTCAAGTAAAAGTAAACTGCCAATAAAACTGCAAATGCTGTTACCCTCCCCATGCATCTTTTCTGCTAACTCAAAACCAGCACCTTGATTCCTGTGTTGGCTGAAGGGCAAAGGGACTCTGCCTGCTTTTGCTCTGGCTGCCACATGACTTCTAAGAGGGAGGGGTGGCTTGAGTACCACTCTCAACATCCTCATGTCTGCCAAAGTCCCTGGAGACTCCCGATGCCACCTGATAAGGAGGAACACTAGTTGCCAGGCTAAAAAATGGGGTGATTGCAAAGCTTTAAAAAAACAGAAGTACCTTAAAGAGATGTGTTCTCTCTGGTTCCACCAAACAAGATTATCCTTCCATGGCACCTACCGCACTGGTGCTCTACTGGAACGATGCAATCATGACTGACCTGATCCGGTGATGAAGCAAACCTGTCTGTGTTTTCATGCAGCCCTTACTTGGCAATAACAGAGTGCAAACAGGGAAGCCCGTAAAGATCGTTTTCAGAGAGGGAAAATTTGATTTATGATCCTACACACTGGACTCAGTGGATCAACAATATATAACCCAAAGTTTATATTTTAAAACATATGTTGGGCTTTGGGCCAAACTGCAGGATCTGAAATCAGTCCAGGAGACTTTGGGGGGTGGGGTGGAGACGGGTGTGTGTGGTGTGGTGAGTGGAGGTGGGCAATAGGGAACAAATGCACTTTGAGTTGTTTTTCTTAAGCTGCAACTACAATTGCATCCTTCTTCCTGAACTCTTTGAAGTTGTAGAGCTTAAAACTCCTAGGGGATGGTGTTAAAAGCTACACATTTGCATTTAAATGATGCCCCCTTCTTTCCAAATATTTTGGTTCTGAATGAAGATGTCTGGCCTCTACAGTGGCCTAAGAGAGTTCTGACAAGTGTTCCTGGAGTCAGGCTCTGGGCCGGACCATTTCAAAAAGATTGGCAGCTGTTTTACTAAGGAGTTTGCTTCAAGGCAACAGTATCTGAAACCTTATCCTTTGAGCCTGTGGAGTCCACTGGACTAGCCCCTTCTCTCTCATTCTGTCTCCACTGTCAGAGCTCCAGGCATGTTGGAGCATACTTCTTCCAGAGCCTCCTTTAGATTATAGAGCTTCAAATGATGAAGGGAACCCAGCCTGGAAGCCACCGTGGATATTGCCATTTGCAGAACAGAGCCATCCAGGAGCCAGGGACAGGTCAGACGAGCCAGGAAGCAGAGCTCAGAGCACTCATGCAGCCAGGCCAAGTTGAGCCACAGCTTACCCCGGGGGGGGTGGGGGGTGGTGCAGAGGACCACCCTAGTCACAAACAGGCCAGGGTGTGGGAAATTCCATTTGCTGGGAAAGTCCCTGAGCTATTCTTATCTCTGTGATGCTGAAAGATGGGCCTTGCATATAATCAGAGAAATTCCAAGGTAATTAGACACCTTCCAGACTTAACCAGACTTTAGCCAGTGCTCTCCTTTCACAGACGATGGACATGTGACTCCAAGAAGGAAAGGAATTTGTTCAGCTGGCAGTATGTAAAGTTGACTGTGTCCAATCTGCCTGTGTTCAAATGCTGACTCTGCTCCTGACTAGCCATGTGACTATGGACACGTTACTTCACTTCTCTGTGCCGCAGGTCCCCTCTCTATAAACCAGGACTTACTTTGAGCATCTTTCCACAAGTATGCAGTAAGTGCTCACTGTCAGCCTTGCCATCATCACGCAGGGTGTGTGTCAGAACAAGGACTAGAACCCCCACTAGGACTTTACCTTCTATTCCAGTGCTCCTGAATTATTAACCTTTCAGCTTTCCTAAACTCATATGAACTTAATCACAGAATATTTTCAAGTGGACGCTATGAAAATGATGTTTTAATTACCTGCTTGAATAGGAACCGCAGACTCACTCCTTCTGTTGCTTATTTTCTTAAATTTCCTCCGAGCATCATATCCTCTCCAGGCTAAAAATATAAAACCATGTGCTAGGAATGACATTAATTTAAGAACGTGCCAGAGAATTGATATAAGCTGTTTTCCCTCCAATCTATTACCCCTCTTCTCCTCCCTCCTGCTTTCTCCCTGAACAAAATGAGCAGAGATACGTGAGCGATGATGGGGGAAGAGAGGCCTCTCTGTACTCTTAGCTCGGCTTCCAAGATGCTTCTGAGAAGGAGTTATTTTTGTTCCAGCAGTGAGTTTCCAGAACCCTGGAATCTACTTATGAATCACTGGGACCTCCATCCCAGCTGAGGTGGTTCCCTGTCATTCCAACCCACAGAGGAAGCTCCATTTTCAGGACTTGGGGTAGGGTGGTTTGTTGAGATGGTGGGAAAGAACTGAACAGCCTGCCCTACCCAATTTTTTTTTACTGGGGAGGAAGGTATGAACATCAATTTGAAGGAGTGAAAAATAACGATGGGAGTCAAGGGGAATAATTAGTAGCATGACACGTGTGTTTGGGGAGAGTGAACCATGTGCTAAGAACAGTGCTTTGAGAGAAGAAAATAGACGGTAGAAAGGCAAAAGAAATGGATGAGGATAAGAGAAAGAGAAAGGAAACCTCTGGGGATGTGCTGAGTCCTGTAGAAAGAGGACTGGGGCATTCAGCTGCCCGCCAGGAGCATGACCACTTCGCCGTTTTGTCCCTCCCGTTAGCATCACAGCCTTCGGTGTTGCTGAGTGTGGTCGTGAAGTCCAGAGTGAACGACATGATTCTGGGTTATGAGGGCACAAGGGAAACTGTCCACTATGTACAAGATCTGACGCTTTCATAACCACTCAGCAACAGCACAGGAGCTCAGATGCTGTTTGTAACACAAATGACACACACATGTGGAAAGAGACACTGGATGGGCTGGGCATAGGGGAGAGCCGAGCAATTTGTTCCCTAGGTTTATAAGCTTTGTCTGGGCTAGGAAAGCCTTTGGGAAATGGCGTTAGTGATTCTGATGTTGAGAACTTGGTGATGGGCCTGAGGTGTGTATTACACATCAGTCATCTGGGAGAAGGGGCACATGTCCGTGCGATCTGGGTTTCACCTCTTCCCACTTCACAGTGCCTCTATCTTGCACTTATCACGGTGTGTTGTGACGTCTGTTTGCTTATGTGGAGGTCGGAGACCACGGTAGTCTTGCTCATGGCTAGATTCCCAGCATCTAGCCCAGGGACTGGTCTGTAATAGGCACTCAATAAATATTTGCTGAAGCAAGGAAGAAAGGAAAGAAGAAGGGAAGGGAAGGTAGGAGGAAGAGAAGAAGCCACTGAGAAAAGCAACCGGCGAGCGGCCTGAGTGCTTGATGAAAATGCCAAGATTCAAAAAAACCACAAAAAAACAAAAACAAAAAAACGACCATTTATTACCTGACGGATGGCAATGGCCCCCTTCTCTCTCTTCTCTCTGACTCTTCTGTATCTCCTGGCTCCAAGCCACCCCTTGGCATATGCCTGCAGCACCACCACTCTGCCTATGACTTCTCGTAGCAGCAAATTCAACTGCTCAACATGGTAATATTTGAGAAAAACCTGAAATGAGGTATTACTTTTAGCATTAAATATGGGCTCCCGAACAGATATCCAGTCTACTCCAGAGTATTCTTAATAAAATATTAAACCATTATCTAAAGTTTACAGTGACGTGTTTTATGCCAGTATTACTGACTGCTTAGGAGCAAACCAACTCCCCTTCTAAGGTTGAGCCAATTCTTGGTTATTGACGTGAACAAACAATGAGGTTAATGGGGTTTAGGAGATTCCAAATGTTCTCCAAAAGTGCCTTATATCTGCCAGGAGTTCTATATTCTCAATTTGACTTCTACTATCTGTCTCTACAGCCCTTGATAGAGGCACTAACCAACAGAACTGACCCATGGCCAGCAGTGGAAGTTTGGGAGAAGGACGTACAGGACCCACAGTGATCTAATTCCTGCTGAGGAGCAACCGTGTTGTCATCAACACTCAGGCTGCCACTGGCTTTGTAGGACAATTCAGAATGGGTCATAAAAACCTGGGATGCAGCGACAGGATGTTCCAGATGAAAAGCTATACACAATGGGACTACTAATCAGGGTATACAGTAAAAAACACAGCAAGAGTCTAATGAAAAATGGACAAAACTGTAAAAGATACTTTTTATTGTCATTAATAAGATTTGTGTATTTCCATGAGGTGCTGGGATAAACAGCATTTAAATTAGAGGGACATTTTAAAATGAGCTCAAAGTTCTCATTCTAGAAATGTTAAATGGTTCTCTCAAATTACATGCAGAACAGGAGGCAAACCCTCCTCTTCTTGTCCAGAGGTCCTAGGACCACTCCTGACCCAAGACCAGCGAAGATCACTGTTAGGCTGGGGTCTTGCCTGCTAAGCTACACAATGTACAGAGCCGGTCATATCACTGACAACAGACAAAGGTACACAGTAGAGCATCACAGGTGACAATGTGAACAATAAAGAAAGAACTACCTTTGTTTTTCCCAGCACCCAGTGATCTAATCTGGACTTTTCCAAGATAGCAACACAGCTCTCTTTGCTAGCAACAGGTGTTTCATGTGCTTTGAACGCCAAGTAATAATATCTACAAAATAAAAGAGTAAAATAAAACATTTTTAGTTATCATTTGATACAGTATAGGACCTACTGTCCAATAATAGCATACTAGGTAGTGAGAGGTATACAACTTATACGTATTAACTTAGCTCTTACTTGCTTTTAAATTTTCTGCTACATGTATTTCCCTTTTAATATTGCTTATAATTCATATTCAGTGGAATACTTGGCATCTTTTGCATGTAAATCAAAGTATCTAATCCATTAAGAAAACTGAAATTCAGACAGCTCTTCTAGGGAAAGTCATCATTTTAAATGTTAGCATTATTACAATATAATTTGTAATCCCACTGTATAAATTCTGACTCTACCTTGAAATGTTCCCTCTGAAGCTATTTGTAGATAGCAAAAATGAAGTAGCCTAATACTATTGAATTGGTCCACTGAGCCACATGTCTCTCTCAAAATACAGAGTAGGCATATTTTTTGATATAATCACCAAAACCACATTTGTCTTCCTAAAAAACTCATTTTAACAAACTTCCATACTTTCTGGTTGGATTCAAAGAACACCCACAAAAGGGTTTTTCCCCCTCTCCTTTTTTCTCCCCATCAAAATACACACACACACACACACACACACACACACACAAATATTTTATTCGTTTAGAACACCTTACCTTAGTTTTTCTCTAAAAATATTCCAGGGATCTTTCCTCTGCTCTTTGCTGCCATCTATAATTAAATTCAACCCCTTGGAAGTTTAATTTCCTTGTCAAAGGAGTTCCCTGCCATTCCTCAGACAAGGTTGATCTGTTATTTTGGAATTACTATACTTTTAAATATAGAGCTATTTTTACTTTTTAAGAAAAATTGCCCAAATACAAAATATGACCCTTCCTCTTGCCAAATATTCCACATCTTTCTGTTTATGGAAAATAACATACCTGATTAGCACTTGGGTCATTTAACTTTATCTTTGTGCTACAAGACTGTTTTACAAGTTAGGATATAATGTTGAATTTGCTGGAAACATTTGCATTCAGAGATCCTGGGAATGTTTCCAAGGCTCTGATCTGTTTCTACCATCGGGAAGGAGGGGCAGTGCTCTCAAAGAACCCCTGAATGATGGCCAGGACTATGCTAGGTCATTTAGCCAAGCCCAGGAACCTGCTCATAGATGACATCTTCTGGGGCCAAGTGGGAGGAGGGACAGCTGGGAATCAGGATTAGGGCTATCAGGGCAGTTCATGGCATTAACACATTAGCCTCAGTTTCTTTAGGACTATAGTTTCAGTCATGGCTTATCTGACCTGGCTCTAGTCAAAGCAAAATGTTTGTGTCCTGGAGTACACGGGGATGGTGGGAATAGATGGCAAATCTATGTGGGTGAATGTTTGGGGAAAGCTGAAATACAAATAGCATGAGGTATATAAGTCAGTGGTAAAACAAGGATTTCCTACACTCTTTCCATTAGGCCTGGCCATTTATAACACAAACAACCCTGGCTTTAATCAACCCAGGGTTAATACTATTAATGATGAAGTATTTAAAGAGAATCTAATGAACGATCAGTCCGTGTGAGATATGGGAAGAATGTAAGGTATGTTCCAGCTCTCCAATCAAGGATTTATACTTGTTTTCCAGGCATCTATAGATGGTTCTTAGCAGTTTCTAATTTTTAAACAGGCAGAATGAATCCTGAACTAGCATAAATATTAGAACTCAGCTTTGATTTCTGGTCCTTCAACCCAATCTCTTAATTTATTATGATGCTAATATTCATATTTGGCTTAGTTCAGAAAGAGATGGGTAACAGTACTACAAAGAAGTGAAAGTTTCAAAAAAAATACTAAAAAAACCATGTAAGTGATATGTCTGTAATAATCAGGTCAGATAAGTACAATGTGTATTTCCTCCATGGAATAATTCTGGATTCTGGTAGGTACCATGGTAAAGAAGCACTCTGGTGGAGCTCCTGTGTGCTTCCATATAAGGACAAAACAGAAAGTAACCAATATAAAAGATCTGTCAGCAAGAGGGGTCTTTTTTGGGAAGATCTATTCCAGACCCCCTTCCCGAAGCAGTTGGATGAGTTAAATGAACAGGGGATATGCAATTGCAAAATAGTAAGTATAAAGGTCCTAAGGGTCTGGGTACTTGAGAGCATTGCAAAGACCAGTTCTGCCCTGAGCTGCCTCTTGTAGGTAGAATTTACCTCTCAGATTGGAGTCTGAACACTGAATTAAGAGTAAGAAGATCTCTGTTGGGTAACTGTAAATCACTTCTCTGTACCTGAATTCTCACAGGTGGGAATGGGAAGCAGATAAGTGGTTCTAAATTCTTTTTGGGGGCAGGAATCTCTGAAAATCTGGAGAAAGGTATTCATATTCCTTCTCAAGAAAATGTTCTTAACGCATTGCATATAAAGTCAAAAGGTACACATAGCTCCTGTTGGACCTCCAAAGACTAAAGAGCCCTTTCCTACTTTAGAACTCTATGGAAAGTCTTCCCAAGGTCTCATCTCATTAAAACATATAAGCTGTTAAAACAGTAAATATCCAGTTGAAAAATATTTCTTCTCAAATATGTTATCTAGTTTTCTGCCTAAAACGGTATATGGAATGAAGACTCTTCAAGGAAGAGTTTTTAAATGTAACAGGCTAAGCAGTTTGTCAAGTATTAGTAAAAGTAACAGGCAATTAGAGATACAGCCTCCTGCATTTAAATTATAGAATCATAAACTGGAAGTATCTGTAAGATACTAGGACATACTAGTTTTCTATTGCTACACAACAAATTACTCCAAAATTTAATGCCTTAAAACAGACATTTGTCATCGTATGTTTTGTAAGCGTTTGGAATTTAGGAGCAGCTTACCTGGGCAATTCTGGCCCAGGGTCTCTCATGAGATTACAGTTGAGATGTCAGCCATGGCTGCAGTCATCTAAAGACTTGCCTAGGGCCACATGATTTATTTTCAAGATGGTGCACTCACATGGCTGATGGTAGAAAGCCTCAGTTCCCTACTGGCTGTTGGCAGGAGGCCTTGGTTCCCTGCCACATGGGCCTCTTCAGAGGACAGTCTGAGTATCTTTATAACATAGAAGATGGTTTCCCTCAGAAGCAGGGATCCCAGGGAGAAAGAGAGAGAGAGAGAGGGAGAGAGAGCGCACTAGTGAACGGGAGGGAACCCATAATGCCTTTAATGACCAAGGCCTAGAAGTGACATACCATCACTTACTTCATCTTCTATGCACTAGAAACAAGTCATGTAAATCCAGACCAAATTCAATGAGAGAAAAATTAAGTTCTACCTCCTGAAGGGAGGAGTATCAAGTAATTTGTGAACATGTTTTTAAACCATCACAAAGAATCTCTCTAGATCATTAAATATCTTACTGACACAGAAAACTGTTCTTGGTGAGATGAAATGACTTTTCCAAGAGGACATCAAGTAAATGACAAAGGCTAAGATTATTATTTAAATCTCTAAACCACCATGTAATTGATTTAAAAAAAAAAAAGCAATATGAATCCAGCTAATAAAGTTTAGGTTTTTTAAAAATATTTTTTTATTTGTATTTATTTTTTGAGAGAAAGAGCATGAGCAGGGAAAGGGCAAAAAGAGAGGAGGACAGAGGATCCGAAATAGGCTCTGTGCTGACAGGCTGATAGCAGCAAGCCTGACATGGGGCTTGAACTCACGAACCGTAAGATCACAACCTGAGTCAAAGTCTGATGCTCAGACTGAGCCACTCAGAGGCCCCTAAAGTTGTTTCTAATGTAAGAGAGAGAAACAAAAAAGAGTAAAGGTATATCTCACCAGAACATACTGACAAATTTGTCTACACAAAAATAAAAATTTTCTATATATATAAAAAAAGAAAACTTGGGAAGAATTGGTCTTCTTTAGTTTGTCTATCTAGGTACAATGGTTTTTTTCATACTATAATCATGCTCTCTACAGAGCTATCCCCAACAAAAGTTATTGTTAGGAATGTAGGTGTATCCGCCACCAAATCAATGGTAGTGCACTTCTTAAGCTGACCTCCAAAGCCTATTTAACCTATTTAATTTGAATAGTACCTTTGAGGCAAACAGGGGCTTCTATTTTTTTTTCATTTCTCCTTTCTTATACTCTTCAGTACAGGTTGATAAAGTCTTTGGTAAGACAGAGTAAAGAAACAGAGACTATTAAAGTTGTCCTATGAGAACTGGTCCATCTCAGTAAGAGGAAGGCATTTTAGTTTTGTTTGTGTTCCACTTAGGAAAGTGTGAGAGACTTATGTCTAAGAAACTGTAATGACCAAACACTGTCCTTCCAGGGTGGAGCCAGGAACAAAGCCTATAAAATCCCTAAGAACTTCTAGGCTTCCTTCAGAGAAAGCAGGACCCTCCAGGAGGGGGACTAAGGGTACTATAAAGAGGGAGTGAAGATGAAAAGTGTCCCTGGACTTCATTCAAGATGAGCTCTGGGTCTACTAAAAGAAACCTTAATTGCAAAGAGAAGAAAAGAAATATTTAGAAATTTTGGAGTTTTTGAGTGTTCCAAATCAGCTGCCAGTGAGGCTATTTTCTTTCTTATAAAGAGCTAGACTTGAACTCTTCCAGACACAATGCAGGCAGAACTGACAGCTTACATCTGACCAATCATATTTCAAAGCCTACCACCACGTGTTGGAGACACCAAGGCCCTAGAGTAGTAGGACAGAGTACTAGTCGAGAGCTACATCTGGACATCTGCGGAAGGCCTCTCAGATATTCAGCAGAGTAACTGATTAGCACCTGCATGGGAAGAAACTACTCAAGGCTGGGCAAAGAACCATCTAAGAAGACTAGAGGGAATAGTGCCTGATGCTTACAGAGGGCTGAGAATAGTGCCTGTTTCTACCAGCCAGACTGATCAACCTCATAATTCGTAGGACAATGGATAGAGGACTCAGTAGTGTCTTGCTTCGGAAGTGGGGAAATATTAGTGCTAAATACAGCTCTGCTTTACCTAAGAGATCTTAAAACAAGATCCAGGAGTCTGGGTGGCTCTTGGTTAAGTGTCCGACTTCAGCTCAGGTCATGATCTCACAGCTCAAGAGTTCAAGTCCCATGTCAGGCTCTGTGCTGTCAGCTTAGAGCCTGGAGCCTGCTTCAGAATTTGTGTCTCCTTCTGTCTCTGTCCCTCCCCTGCTCACGTACTCTCTCTCTCTCAAAAATAAACATTAAAAAAAAAAAGATCCAATAGGCTGAAACTGTTTCCAAGGATAGGCATACCTCAGAGATACTATGGCTTCAGTTTCAGATTGCTGCAATAAAGTGACTATCTCAAAAAAAAGTGAGTCAAATCAACTTTTTGGTTTCCCAGTTCATATGAAAGTGATAGACCATTATTATGTGGTCTATTGAGTGTATAATAGCATTATGTTGTAAAAAATACATACCTTAATTTAAAATACTTTATTGCTAAGAAATGTTAACCATCATCTGAGCCTTCAATGAGCTGTGATCACTGAT